>NW_015159747.1:251953-281058 GCF_001447785.1 Gekko japonicus
TACTTTAATGCAGGGGTCATTTCGTAGAAAAAGAGGTGCAGGAGCTCATTAGCACAACTCATTAGCATAACTTATTTGCATATGCCACACCCCCTGACATCACCGGAAGTGTGTCAGAAGGCAACACCCACCGTTCAGGCACTACTGGACTCTTTTGAATTGCTAGCTATTGGAGGGGGGGCGTGCAGATCTGTCCTGGCAGAGGAGGGAGAGCTTGTGCCTGAATAAAAATTGGCCTTAAAGGTGCCACTGGACTGTTTTGGACCGGGGGGCCCGAGGGGGCTCTGCAGCTAACCTGGCTGTTTCTTGCTCTGACTGAGGGCTGCTGGGAGCAGGGGGTGGGGCTTGTTGCATGTGCCCACCCACTGGGCTCTTTACTGCCGGAGCTCCGCTCCTGTGCGCTCCTGCAGGAAATGACCCCTGCTTTAATGCATAGTTACTTTTGTGTGTGTGTGTGTGTTTGTGTTGAATAATTCATTTCCTCAGTGCCTGATATTTAAAGATAACATGTGGCACCACTTCTACTGGGGTATTTAGAAGTACTACTATTACTACTGCTACTCCATGTGATAGATCACCAGGCCTTACCCATGACATCACCCTCCTCTTCCCCCAGTGAATCACAGGTTATGGGATCTCAGACACTCGGCAACCCAACTTGATTACATTTTCATTCCAGAGCCCGCTCTGGCAGGAAGGGTGGGATGCAAATCAAATCAAATAAATAAATAAATGCTGGTTTCAATGACCTCAGAATGCTGGTCACAGTACTCTCCTTTAGCTTGATAACTAGGTCCCCCTGTCCTAGGACTGCCAACCTTCAGGCAGTAGCTGGAGATCTCCTGGGATTGCAACTGATCTCCAGGTGACAGAGATCAGTTCACCTGGAGAAAATGGCTGTTTTGCAAAGCAGACTCTATGGGAGAGATGTCGAACTCATTTTTTACGAGGGTCGGGTCGGATCGGACATAAATGTCAGTTCGTCGGGCCGGGGCACGTGTGCCATAAAACAAATGCCAGGTACCAGAGATATAAACTTTAAAGGACAGCAACTGGTCAAGTCTGAGTTGGTGTATCCTCACTACAAGGCCCCACGGGCTGGGAGGGGTGTGTGCAGAGGAAAACCCACATGGGTGGACTGGAGAGCCAATGGTGCAATGCTGGGCAGATGCTCCCGTGCTGCTTGACTGCTAAAGATGAGGTTGTTCTGCTGTGCTGAAGCCACAATCGCAGGGGCTTTGCCCACTCACCCCAGCAGTCTTCTGTTCCCTCCCTTGCGCCAGTTGCTCGCAGGCCACCTAAGAGTCTGGCCCCCGGGCCTTATGTTTGACACCCCTGCTCTATGGCATCATACCCCACTGAAATCTCCACATATTTCCCAACCCAGAGCTCCCAAAGGGTTGCCAGTTCTGGGTTGGAAATACCTGGAGATTTGGGGGTGAAGCCTGGGGAGGGCAGAGTTTGGGAAGGGGAAGGACCACGGTGGAGTATAATGCCATGCAGTCCACCCTCCAAAAGCAGCCATTTTCTGCAGGTGACCTGATCCCTGTTGCCTGGAGATCAGTTGTAATCCCAGGAGATCTCCAGCCACCACCTGGAGGTTGGTAACCCTGTCCCAAAGCCCTTCTTTGAAGAGACAGCCCCATAAACTGGATCCAGATACCTATTCCTATCAAAGCCCAACTGATTTCGTAAAGTCCAGAGGTATGGAAAACGGAAACGTGAGCCAGAATCAAAAACACCTGAGATATGTGTGTGTGTGTGTGTGTAAAGTGCCATCAAGTTGCAGATGACTACTGGCGACCGCCAGCAAGCGGCTTTCAAAGCAAAGGAGAAGCAGAGGTGGTTTGCCATCACCTTCCTCTGCAGAGTCTTCCTTGGTGGTCTCCTTTCCAAGGACTGAAGCTGCTTAGCTTTCGAGATGTGACGAGATCGGGCTATGCCACACCGCCTTGCCTCCCACTTGAGATACAGACCAGTCAACATTAAATACATTAGGCAAAAGAAATTAAAGAACACCCACATGAAAAGGGGTATTTTTGCAGTGGTGGACATTTTAAAGCAGAGGAAGCCTCTGCTCGACAATTTGCAAGGTGTTCCTGAGTAACACATTTCAGCAGAATCACCGAATAGAGGGTTCCCTGGCCTGTACCACTTCAGACTACAGGGGGAGAGGGAAGTCACATCCAGAGCCCTTCCCTACCTAAAATCTTTGCGTGCTGAAAACTAGCCCATCGAGGAGAGTTTCTATCCTAGGCTTTGCCCTGATGCACTCTTTTTCTAGGGGACAATAATGGCTCCCTCAAAAAATCCCCAAGAAGACAGCAGCAGCAGCAGCCGCCACATGAAAAGCTCCAGCTTTTGAACATTTAGCAGATTAAAAAAATATTTCCCCCCACATCTCACTCTGAAAAGAGACTGCTATTCTGGTCTTCGGGGCGGAATTGCGTAATGTAAACTTTTAAAATTGGTTTCTGGATCATTTTTAGGTCACTGGAATTCACGATGTTTGGGGAAGACTTTACTGCCTTTTAGGAACCAGGTAGGGTTGTCAACCTCCAGGTGGGGCCTAAACATCTCTAGCTATTACAACTGATCTCCAGACAATAAGAGATCAGTTCCTCTGGAACAAATGGCTGGTTTGGAGGGTGGACTCTATGGCACTCTATACAGGTGAGTTCCCTCTCCTCACCAAACTCCCCCATCCCCAGGCTCATAAGAGCATAAGAAGAGCCCTGCTGGATCAGACCAATAGCCCATCCAGTCCAGCATCCTGTCTCACACAGTGGCCAATCAGTTCCTCTGGAGGGCCAACAACAGGGCATAGAGGCTGAAGCTTTCCCCTGATGTTGCTTCCTGGCTCTGGGATTCATTCAGAGTACCTGTGAATGTGGAGGTTCCCCCCAGTCACCACGGCTAGCAGGCATTGATTGACTTTTCCTCCACGAATCTATCTAATCCCCTTCTAAAGCTGTTTATTCCTGTGGCCATCACTACATCCTCTGGCAGCAAATCCCACATTTTAAGCACTCTCTGTGTAAAGTAGTATTTCCTTTTGTTCATCCTGAGCCTACTGCCCATCAGCTTCATTGGATGCCCTTGAGATCCAGTATTTGGGAGAGAGAGAGAAATGTCTCTTTGTCTACTCTTTCCACCCCATGCATAATCTTATAGCCCTCTATCATGTCCCCGCTTAGTCGTCTCTTTTCTAAACTGAAAAGTCCCACACTCTTCAGCCTTTCCTCATAGGGAAGGTGCTCCAACCCCCTAATCATCTTGGTTGCCCTCCTCTGTACTTTTCCCAGCTCTGCAATGTCCTTTTGGAGATATGGTGACCAGAACTGTACACAGTATTCCAAATGAGGCTGCACCAGATATTAGGGTCGCCAGGTCCTCTTCGCTCCCCAGTGGGGGTGGGGGTGGGTGGGAGAGAACTCTCTGGGAGTGTGGTGGGTGAGGCGACATCACTGCATGTGACATCCCTGCATGATGATGACCGTGTTGGGGACATTGCCTGGCGACATTCCTATTCAGGGGTGGGACTTCCCTTACCAGCCAGCTGGCCGGCAGCAGATTAGAGCCCACCAAATCAAGGGATCCCCCATTCTCACCTGGGGGCTTGCTACCCTACCATAGTGACAGCCCCCAGAGTAGAATGATGGACCCTAGCAATAGAATCTGTGTTCCAGGACTGGACTGACAGGGTGCAGGATGGAATGACAGCCCCTGGGAGTAGCAGCAGCATTCTGGGAATGGAATTCCACTCTTGGGCCCCTCAAGCCAATCCCAAGGAATGCCATTTCACTCTGGGTGGCTGTCATTCCAGTCCCAGAGTAGTCTATCTGGGCCCAGAGACCTTAATGGGAAATCCATTCCACATTTTCTTTGCAACTTTGTGTTGCAATGTATTTCAGTGGAGTGGATCTCAAGAAGTTTCACTTTCCAGTGTTTGTATAGTTGAAGCTGTTGCTTGATGGAGTTGACTCCTTGCAAATACAGGGTTAATGTTTTGAGCCAGCTTGTCTCTGCTGAATGGGTGCCTGAGAATGGATGCCTGAGTGAGTACTCTAACCTGGGAACCCACAGCCAAAGGGGGACATTACACCGGAAAGCCACTGCCACTCAGAGTAGACCACACGGACCATGAGAGACTAACGGTTCCTAGGTTCAGAGCATTTTATATTTTTCATTTCTGCGGTGATCCTTGTACTTTTTATTGATGTTTTATTTTAAAAATTGCATTGCCAAACCCCACTATCCCCCCACCTTTCCATTTTAGGCAGGCATCTTTTGGGGGAGGGGGAGGATCGGGAGGTGTCAGTTATCAAAGACTGCCAAATAAACAAAATATTGGAAGAGTTTTAAGCACATTTGGCCCTGGTCACACGGAGGATTTGGCGCAGAAGAGGCACGAATGTCGGGGAGAGTATACGGGCGCAATCACAAGGACACATCTGGCAAGCGTAGCACACCCATCACCGACCCGTAGCATCCGCCCAAAAATCTGTAGTTAAAAAATACCCAGGAAAGCCTACTAGCAAACGGTTTGCTATGGGCCATCGACGGAATACCTACGTGTGATCGCTCAAGTGCACTCCTCTTGCTGTGTTGACGCGCGCCGGAAACACGCGCCGACAAACAAAATCCCGATTTGCCACCGCCACGTCTGATCGCGTTCTGGCGTGTTAAATTGCGCTGGCGTGAAAAGCCACGCCTCCCCCCGCGTTATCTGGCCCGTGTGACCAGGGCCCTTGTATTTTAAGTAAAAACAATCTTTAATTGTGTGTGTGTTTATGAAGTTTATATCTCTGCTACCTGGCATTACATTTTATGACATGCATGGCCTGGACCCACAAAGTCCCTTGTAACAAATGAGTTCGACACCCCTGCAATACTGGCTGTTTTATTCTCAATCCATTTCCTAATAATCCCCACCATGGAGTTTGCCTCTTTTTCACTGCTGCAGCACAGTGGGTCGACACTTTCATTGAGCTATCCACTATGACACCGAGATCTTTTCCCCTCTCAGTCACGGCAACTTCAGACCCCCATTAGCCTACACTTGAAGTTGGGATTTTTTTTGTCCCAATGTGCTCCACCCCCAAAATCTCCAGGTATTCCCCTGCCGAGAGCTGGACCCTAGCACCAGGCCAAAACGTATGCTTTTTTTTTAACCCAGGCTTTTAATTATGGTTTTTTTTAATCTTTCCAGCTAGTCTGAGGTCTGTTTTACAGTCAGCTTTATTTGGTTTTTATATCCCTGGGCTTGTTTTAATGACTTGTGTTTATATTGATAATTTATTATTTTAATTGTAAATTGCCTTGAGCGAGACTCTGCAAAGATGGCACAGAGATCTCCGGAATGAATGAATGAACCTGCTCGTTCAGCTTGCCCCCAAAGCCAGAATATTAGACAGCCCCATAATTGCCCAAATCGGCAGGACAAAGCAATTGGGTTTGTTTGTCTGTTTGGAGCTGTTTCCTGCAAGGCAGTGAACACCACATGGGAGAAGATGTATGGATTACCAAGCAGGCCAGTCTTCCATAGCTGGCAATTGAAGCTGCCAAATCTAGGTTGGAAAAATCCTAGAGATCTGGAGGTGGAGCATGGAGTGGGCAGGGTTTGGGGCAGGGAGGGACCTCAGTGGGGTAAAATGCCACAGAGTTCACCCTTCAAAGCAGCCATTTTCTCCAGGGGAACTGATCTCTGTAGTCTCAAGATCCAGGGCTATTTTGGGGCAGGAACGCACAGGAACGGAGTTCCGGCTGGCTCCCAAGTTGGCCACGCCCAGCAGGAACTCATTAGCATAATAGGCCACACCCAACAGCAGAAACGCATTAGGATTGGCTACATTAGGGGTGTGTGGCCTAACATGCAATGGAGTTCCTGCTACAAAAAAAAGCCCTGGGTTTTGACCACAAACAAGGTAAACAGAATAACAAGCAAAAGGTGGGTGTGGCTGGATGAGCACACTTCTGGTAACATGGGGGCGTGGCCTAATGTGCTAATGATCTGTGCTGTCAGGGGTGTGGCCTAATATGCTAATGAGTTTCTGCTGTTGGGTGTGGCCTATTATGCTAATGAGTTCCTGCTGGGCTTTTTCTACAAAAAGAAGCCCTGTCAAGATCTATTGTAATTCCAGACAAATCACTCCACCAATTAAGAAAGGCCATTGTAATCCCAGGAGATCTCCATGTCCCATCTAGAAGTTGGCAATCCTATTGGCAGTATTAGCCAAGAAGGCCAAGGATGCTCATCACGGCATGGACTCCTCCAAACACCTTATTGGCATCTGCAGGTAGAAACAAGTTAAACCGACCAGCCAAAAAGCCTTGGGATGTGGATTCTGGCACTAAAATGGCTTCCAAGGGGGTTTACCATGTCTAAGGATCAGGCCCATAGTCTCTGGCTTTAAGGCTCCTTCTCCAGGCCTCCATAGGCTAGAAATACAAACCTCTGGGGCCACGGTTGGCCTGCTGGCTTGTCTGAACATCTGATGGTTTACATTCCGAAGCCGTCTGTGCATGCCTGCTTGGAGTGGAAGCCATAGATGAATCATAAACATTCACAGTGGGAGTGAGAAATTTAATGAGCAGAAAGGGAAGGGCGGGGGTGACCGCAGCAGCGTGTACCACATTTCATGGACTCCCCAGCTTCTCCCCGGTCTCTGAATATCCAGTGTCCGTGTAGCAGTGGCCCACTAGCATCTTCCCACCCACCTCAGCAGTCAGTCTGACAGCTGTGCAACCAACAGCCCCACTTACCTGGCTTTTTTGCCATCGAGTCACAGCCAGATTATGGCGACTCCATAGGGTTTTCAAGGCAAGAGATGTTCTGAGGTGGTTTGCCATTGCCTGCCTCTTGGCAACCCTGGTATTCCTCAGTGGTCTCCCACCCAAATACTAACCAGGGCTGACCCTGCTTAGCTTCTGAGATATGACGAGATTAGGCTAGCCTGGGCTCTTCAGGTTAGGGCAAGTACATGATAGGGACTGAAAAACATCTGGCAGCAAAGGAAGTGGTAGAAGTCCAGCATTCGGCCAACCAAGCATTATAGGGAAGACAGTATCCAGCTAACAAGAACATAATGCCCCTATATAAATCGATTGTGCAACCTCATTTGGAGTACTGTGTACAGTTCTGGTGACCACACCTCAAAGGATATTATAGCACTGGAAAAAGTGCAGAAAAGGACAACTTGAATGATAAAAAGGGTTGGAACACTTTCTGTATGAAGACAGGTTAAAGCGCTTGGAGCTCTTTAGCTTGGAGAAATGACAGCTGAGGGGTGACATGATCGAGGTTGATAAGATTATGCATGAGAGAGCAGGTAGAGAAAGAAGTACTTTTCTCCCTTTCTCACAATACAAGGACTCGTGGGCACTCCATGAAATTGCTGAGCAGTCGGGTTAGAACGGATAAAAGGAAGTCCTTCCTCACCCAAAGAATGATTAACACGTGGAATTCACTGCCACAGAAGGTGGTGGCAGCTACAAGCATGGATAGCTTCCAGAGGGAACTGGATAAACATATGGAGCAAAGGACCATCAGTGGCTATTAGCCACAAGGTATAGATAGGAACTCTCAGTCTGGGGCAAGTGATACACTGTATTCTTGGTGCTTTGGGGGGGGGGGCAAAAGTGGGAGGGCTCCTGGAGTTCTGGCCCCACTGCTGGACCTCCTGATGGCACCTGGTATTTTTGGCCACTGTGTGACAGGGTGTTGGACTGGATGGGCCATCGTCCCGATCCAAAATTGGCTTCTCTTATGTTCTTATGTGTGTTTGGGGATGAAGTACTAGAGATTATATATCTTCCAATGTTTCTATGCTTAGAAGGAATGGAGTGGTTTGAATACATGCTGCCTTACACTGAATCATACTGTTGGTTTATCATGGTCACTACTGTCTATTCTGAATGACAGTGGCTCTCCAGGATGATCTCCGGTAGAAGTCTTATCACCTACAACATGATTGTTGGTTAACGGGTGGTGCTGGGGACTGAACCTGGGACCTCCTGCATAGAAACCAAATGCTCAATCACTGAGCCACAGTTCATCCCCCTTATACTGAGTGAGGCTGGGGAAGAGATAAAAGCCACTTCCTCCAGGACAGCTGCCCTGATTTGACACGCTGCTCTTTCCCTGCCATTTTTTCCCTGGAATGGAAGACAAAACAGGTATATCAAAAGGCTACACACCTGGAATGAGCAAAGCATTTACTCTGATGCTCTGCCTCAGTATGAGATGTTTTCTTTTCAAGGGTTGGCAACCTTTTGCTATCACGAGAAGGAACCTCAGGCCTTGAGATGTTGGAGTGATCAGGTAACCCAGAAGGTTGAGGGGAAAAGAAGGGAACAACAACAAAATATCTATATTAAAAAACAGAGAGATGCCTTTAATAGATCAAAGGAATATTCTCCTTACATTCCAAAAAGTCTGATGTGTGCCCAACATATAGGTGTCAAGTACAAAAAAAAAAAGCAGAATACAATTTGATTCAATATATCACATATAAATACAACACTTACAAATTTGCACCAAAAATATATTGGAAAAGAGCCATTTCCCCCAAAAAACATTTTGGGTCACCTAATCATTTTGGGTTTTTTTTCTGGAGTTATAGCCCCACGATTTGGCTGGGTTTTTTTTATTTTTATTAATTCCACTCTTCTCCTTTCTCTGGATGCAGGAGATCAGACAACCTTACAAGCCTGAGCAGAAGAGGGAAAACTTTATATCTGTCATATCTAACTGGATTTGGGTCCACAGCCTAACAGAGATTTACGTGCTTAGCCCACCGATTCCAATGAGTTTCCACGTGACCCTGCCCACTGGCTGAATTGTTGCCTCGAGCTTTAAATCTCTCTACCGTGGGTCCACAGAGTGAAGAACGGAAACACAATTGCCCCCTTTAGGCTCTTCTGCACTTAATAGCTGCATGACTGCAGGCAGACATCGCCGGGTGCAGCTTTCCACTCCATTTCACATGAAGAGCAGGAAAAGATTCACATCATGATTTCTGCCTGTCTGGCGGTTGATAAAGGTACAGAGCCCTCTGTCCATTAAAAAGCAGCCATTCAAGACACCCTGGTGTGATGTTACCGAAAGCAGTCTCTGACATCTGTGCCACATCTTTTGACGCATTCAGTACTCTTTACAAAAGAGATTGTGGGGGGTTGGACTTTATGCCTTCTTTAGTCATTTCAGATGGAACACAATGTCTGGGGCAGTGATGCTCTGTATTCTTGGTGCTTGGGGGGCAACAGTGGGAGGACTTCTGGAGTTATAGCCCCACCATTGGACCTCCTGAAGGCACCTGGCACCTGGGTTTTGGCCACTGTGTGAAACAGTGTTGAACCGGATAGGCCAGTGGCCTGATCCAGCATGGCTTCTCTTACGTTCTTAAGGTTGCCAACTCTGGGTTGGGAAATTCCTGGAGATTTGGGTGTAGAGCCTAGGGACAGCAGGCTTTAGGGAGGGACCTCAGCAGCCATTCAGTCCACCTTCCAAAGCAGCCATTTCTTCCAGGGGGAACTGATCTCTATAGCATGGAGAGCAATTATAATTCTTGGAGATCTCCAGGGCCCACCTGGAGTTTGGCAACCCTACAACTTGGCCTCAGTTTCTGCACACCCACTACTCGCTCTCAGTTTCTTTGTTTCTGACTCTTTATCAGGCTCAAAGGCAAGCTATCTCCTGAATCCACATTTGTAATTAATTTCACCACACAGGGGTATATAAGGAAGACATCTTCAGCACATAATGAGATGACTGAGAAAAATCAGCCTGTGGTGATTTTTTTTCCATATTCAAAAAGATTGTATTAATCTAGCTTTCAAATGAAGGGACAATCCTAAAAAGAAACACACCTTGAGCACGATCCTGTCTTGTTCATAAGTAGTGTTGCCAACCTCCTGGTGGGGCCTGGAGATCCCCCGGGATTACAATTGATCTCCAGGCTAGAGATGAGTTCCCCCAGAGAAAATGGCTGCTTTAGAGGGTGGACTTTATGGCATTATAGCCTGCTGAAGGTCCTGCCATCCACAAACCCCACCCTCCCCAGGTTCCATCCCCAAATATCCAGGAATTTCCCCACCTAGCGTTGGCAGTCCTGTTCATGGGGATCCCAACCTCCAGGTGGGACCCAGGGATCCCCTGGAATTACAGCTCATCTCCAGACTACAGTGATCAGTTGGCCTGGAGAAAATGGCAGCCCTGGAGGGTGGACTCTCTGGCATTGTTTCCCACTGAGGTCACTGTCCTCTCCAGGCTCCATCCCCAAATTTCCAGGAGTTTCCCAACCTGGATCTGGTAGTCCTACCCCCCATTCCCCCACTGGTGGCCACAGGTGACCTGCCAGTCCTACCTGTTGACAAAGCTCTTGGTACGCTGGTCAACAACTGTTCTGGTAAAATTCTGTTTAGAAGAACCAAGTCATTAAGAAACGGGGGCTTTATGCCTCTCAAATGCAATCATACTCCCCTTTCTAAAGCTCCAAAGTGGAGTATTACCATTCATGCCTGTCGATCCGTAAGGCCTGTTGTTGGCGGGAAAGTAGGCCGAGACCAGGCAGGAGTTAATGTCCCTTGCCTGCAAAGGAACACTGCAGCTCATCGATTCCTGCAAATGCCTTGCTGTCTGTTCCCAGTGAGGAAAAGAAAATGAGTCTCTGAGTTCACGTAAAACTCATTAATCCCAGCTTCAATTATGCTTTTGCAGCACTCTGTAAAACAGGTAGCACTAATCCAGCCTGAGGCGGGTTAGCCCGGATTTGTGGAAGGGCGTACAAAAAAAAGCGATTGGGATGGATCGTGTCTCTCTTCCGCCCCTCCATTTTCCCCCTCACCCAAAGTAGTTCCAATATGCATATAGATGGCCAACTTTGCATACTAAGAGAATGAGAAATGTAAAGCACTACTAGTTCCTACATTACTGAGGGCTATGGCACGATAGAGGAGTAGCATATCTCTTTCTTCTGACACAAGCACGGCACAGTGTATAAACCGACTCCTCCACTCAACCAGCGCTTATGCAGCCGTCCCATCCATGCCATTTCTCTGCCTTAAAAAAGCTGTGGTTCTAATGTGGTCGGTGGCAGGGGCATGGGAGTGGCAGGGGCATGGGAGTCATGACTCCTTCACTTTATTTCATTTTTTCCCTTCATTAATAACCAAACACAGACCCCTGATCTAGGCCTTCTGTTGTCCTACCTCACAGCAGCATGCAGAGGACGACATAACGTGGCTTCTAAGTGGGTGTAGTCCCAAAGTCTGCACTCCCAGGTGGGGTTAGCATTGTTGGAGTAAAGGCAACTCAGCTTGCCTGGACACTAGGCTTGCCAGGGGCCTGCTAACAGAGGGCAAACTCCCAACAATTCTGGCTGCTACATGTTGACACTCAGTTTGTTGTTGGGCGATAGCAGGCTGGCCAAACATATGGGAAAGCAGGGCTCTTTTTGTAGAAAAAGCCCAGCAGGAACTCATTAGCATAATAGGCCACATCCAACAGCAAACCCATTAGCATATTAGGCCACACCCTGACAGCACTGCTCATTAACACATTAGGCCGCACCCCCATGTTACCAGCAACGTGGCTGCGTCACCTCAGGTGACGCAGCTTCAGGGGCGGGGTTCCCCCTGGGCCCCAATTCCGCTGGGGTGGAAATCGGGGCCTCCGAAGCGGGGGATTCCCCGCCCCCCAGGCCCATTTGGCAACCCTAGTATACGCTATTCAAAGGAGCTCTGCTGCTTTCCGGGCCTACTGCACTCTGCAACTTAGCAAGGGATCTGGCTTAACATACTGGCTCTCCCATCACTTCCAAAGCAGCCCTTTTCATCACGGGAACTGATCTCTGTTATCTGGAAAGCTCCAGGCCCCACCTGGAGGCAGCCAACCCTAGCTCCAGTGGTGTGGGCATTGCTGCACTGGGTCTAAACAAACTGGGTCTGTGAAGCCAGCAAAGTGAAGACTTGGGGGGGAGGGGGAGAGAATGATCAAACTCTTCAAATACCTGGAGGGTTTCCACTAGAAGGAAGGCAAAGTCTTGTGTTTTCTGCTGCTCCAGAGGGCAAGACTAGCTTAAATGAGGACAGGTTTCATTTGAACATTAGGAGAAATTGCCTAATAGTATAAAAGCATTTTGACAATAAAACTGATTGCCTGGGAGAGCTTTCAAGGTTTTCAAGCGGAAGCTGGACAACCATCTGTCAGAAATGCTCTCGCATTGGATTTCTGGCACTGAGCAGGGTGTTGCAGTTGATGGCCTATAACAGCCATTCTCTTGGTGGTGGTGGGTAAGGTCCCTCCCCCTGGCTTCAGGCCTTAACAAGCCTCATCACTCAAGCAGAAGCAAGGGGCGGGAACTGACATTGCCTGATGATGCATGACATCACTTCTGGGTTGTACCCTAAAATGACATCATGATGCACATCTGTACAGAAAAAAACCCCATAGAGACAAGCAAATCATGACATCATTTCCATATATAAACTGGAAATGACATCACAACACCATACATCATCATGTGATGTTGCTACCCACCCACCAAAAGCTCCTGCTGGCTGCCAATGTTTAGCTGGGAACCCTACCTATAAGGCCCCTTCCACTTCTAGGACTATGTCACGACATTAGGGTGCCCCCACAATGTCTATTGACTGAGCTGATAAGAAATAAAAGGGATCTAAATATGGCCAATTGGGAAAAAAATATTTTTGGTAGCATAAACTTGTGGCACTGAAATAAAATGAACCTGGGTTCTGGACCAGTAACTTCCTCCAATGATTAAAACAGAATTTAGAAATTTATTTACAAAAGATCAGGGCTATTTTTGTGCAGGAACGCACAGGAACGGAGTTCCGGCTGGCTTCCAAGTTGGCCACACTCAGCAGGAAGCATAACAGGTTACACCCAACAGCAGGAACCCATTAGGATTGGCTACATTAGGGGTGTGTGGCCTAACATGCAAAGGAGTTCCTGCTACAAAAAAAGCCCTGGGTTTTGACAACAAACAAGGTAAACAGAATAAGAAGCAAAAGATGGGTGTGGCTGGATGTCCACACTTCTGGTAACATGGGGGTGTGGCCTAATATGCCAACGAGTTGTGCTGTCAGGGGTGTGGCCTAATATGCTAATGAGTTTCTGCTGTTGGGTGTGGCCTATTATGCTAATGAGTTCCTGCTGGGCTTTTTCTACCAAAAAAGCCCTGCAAAAGATAAACATACATAAACACAAGTAGGGGGAAGGAGTGTACAAAAACAACAAACCTAACTAACTAGCCTCTAGACACGGACCATGAGTTGGCTTACAACTCCAAAGCAGATGTCTTGAATAGCAGTCTTCCCAGCAACAATGATGCAAGAGTGGAAGTCCTGAGGAATGTGAAGAGCCTCCTTCCAGCTTCACACGCTCTTCGTGTTCCTCTGTATAGTATTATGTGGCATTCTTTTGTGATGTTCTGGCTTCTTCACTCTTGCCCTATATGCTAGCCCATCTGTCACTTTGCTAATTGAGTGACCAATCAGGATGATCAATCGATCTAACTGATCTGAGCTGACTCTAGATCTTCAGCTGTCAAACTGACACTTGACCTATAGGTGACTGTCAACCAATTACCTTGACAGTTTCCAGCTGCTGTATATCATACTGAAAGGCTACCTACAGGTGCTTGATAGGTAAAGCACTTCATTGACATGGATAACAATCCTGAAAGTACTTGCAAGATAACAATTCTAAGGTAAGTGCAAACACATAGTGGGGAATCACTTTTGTGACAGGCTGTGCCTTTGATTCCCACACCTGCTGCTCTTGTAATGGAACCACAAGCTGCCTTGGAAGAGTCCCACTTGCCGCACCTGGGAGGCGGGAACAAGAAGGAGAAGTTTTGCTGGAAACATCAGAAGGGAGCCTCAGCCTCCTCTGGGCCAGCGGAACAAAGAAAGGTTAGGATTGAACGTGCAATGGCTGAGTCCTGTCTTGATGCCTTGGAGCATTTCAAAGTACAGGTATGATCTCCCGATAAGGGCCCGGCAAAACCCTCGTTTTCCAGAGCAGAGGCAGAAAAATGCAGGCACTGCAGTGATGCTGAAATAAGGGCAACATGTGGCAGTGAGACAATGTGTTCCTGTGCATGCTTATAATATTTCAGATAAATATCCTATTCATTACAGTCTACCACAAAAACTGGAGAAGAAGAACCAGGGATGATCAAAACTCTAGTCGTCTCCGAGGTCATTGCACTACAGCCAGATGATTCAAGAAACTGGGCCGTGTCAGAAGAGATGTTCTAGCAGAACTGTTTTTAAAGGTTGTTATCACAGGCAGGAGTTTTGCAAACAAAGCCCAGGTAAAGGGGACAGAAGACGAGAGGCTTCTAATCAGGGGTCTTGTTGTAGAAAAAGAGCTGCCGGAGCTCATTAGCATAACTCATTAGCATAACTTATTTGCATATGCCACGCCCCCTGACATCACCGGAAGTGACAGAAGGCCACACCCCCTGACATCACCGGAAGTGTGTCAGAAGGCCCGGCTACTTACCCTCCTGCTTCATCCTCATTCCCAAACGGAATGAGGATCGAAGCAGAGGGTGGGGTAAAGAAGGGGGCGGGGCTTCACCACGTGACCGCCCCGCCCCCTAGAGGTTCTCTTCCGGAGCTCCGTACCTGAGAGCTCCCCCCCGACTAGAGCCCTGCTTCTAATACAGGGGAAGGGACAAAGTAAACGTTGAAGTAAAAAGCTGATTTATGACAGAGCTACCTCAAAATGATGGACAACAATTCTGCTTGTTTATGTGGCAGTTTATGTGGTTCCAAGGGAATGGTGCCAGGTGGTCCTTAATCCAATCCATGGTTACCAAACCAGAGGGGAAAACAGTATATAGGAAGTAGTAGCTAAGGTTAAGGCATTTGCTTTGGGACAATGGGCTTGGTCCATCTCTTCACGGTTTTCAGCAGCCGATATGGACACAGAGATGAACTGTGCCACAGAGAATTGTACTGAATCAGACCCTTGGTCCATCACACACTTGCTTCCGCATTGTCATTTTTGTCACTTGTTTGTCCCTATTGCTTTGGTTCCCCCCCCCCTTCCACGTGTTTTTGCTCCCTCTGGGACTACTAGAGAGAGCAAAACACATGGGTGTGTGTGTGTGGAAACCCTGAAGCAATAGGGACAAGCGAGTGACCAAAATGACAATGAGGAAGTGGTCGTAGTCAGTATTGTCTACTCAGACTGGCAGTGGCTCTCCAGAGTCTCAGGCTGAGATCTTTCCCATCACTTATTACCTGGTCCTTTCACTTGGTGATGCTGGGGATTGAACCAGGGATCTTCCACGTGCAAAGCAGATGCTGTCCCATGGAGCCACGGCCCTTCCCTTTTGCCAAAACTTGGGCCGATTTCGCACATGTTACTTACCACTGTTTACCGGTGGGGCAGTTTGCCCCGGACCATTTAAACTGATTTTGCATTAGAGTTCTTGGCACGTGGCTATTTTGAATCTGCTCCCGGAGTTTGATTTCCTCGGCGAGGTTTCCTGTGGCTTCCTGCGTCCTCCCTCCTCCCACTCCCCTGTCATTGCTCTTTTAATCCCTCCCCTTCCCCCTTTTTCTCCTCGTGGCAACAGGAAACTTCTGGCAAATCAAGGATCGGGCTGAGTCAGAGCAAAATGGAGGAAGCTGCGGGTCAAAATGCGGCCACAGGACAAATGGTGTGAAATTGACCAGAAGAAGCGGAGGGAAAGGAGGAGTGAGCCCCGGGGCCAAAAGGCTAGTGTGGCTCACATCCAGGCTCTTGCGCTAGCACTTTAATAGCTACAGGAAGGTGGAAAGCGTTATTCCACTTGACCATCACAAACAGGTCTACTTGAACCAACCTATGACAGTTAGGAGTGAATACACTCAATTCTTGTAATACAACAGAATGGCCATCTTCAGTTGTTCTGCATAATAGGGGAGGTACAAATTGGGTTGCCAGCCTCCAGGTGGCAGCTGGAGCTCTCCCGTTGCTGTAATCGCTCTTCAGGCAACCAAGATCCGTTCCCCTGGAGAAAATGGCTGCTTTGGAGGGTGGACTCTATGGTATTATACCTTGCTGAGATTCTTCACCTCCCCAAACCCGGGCTCCACCCCCCAAAATCTCCAGGTATTTCCAAATCCTGCCACGCTCTTCACGCTTGCCTCCCTTTTAATGAATTGATTCCTTTCTAGACACATTAAAAAGATCACCCAGTGACATTGCATGAAAGATCAGAGCTTTTTCCTGGTTTAAAAAACATCGTTTTAGATAAACAAATGGGCTGCCCAATGTTGGGGCCAATGTTCCCTCTAAGCTGTGGGTTCTTGTGAGCAAAAATTCTACTTTGTGAGCTACTGGCATTACAGTTGTGAGCAAGTGATTTGGCTCCTGTGAATACTGGATGAAGTCATGTGAAAACAGGAAAAAAGAAAACAACCCCCCCCCAACAGATATTGGGGGCCCGAAATGGGCAAAGTCCCCCATGCGAAAGTAGCCCTGCAGTCTGCAACTTGGCTCATTTTCTTAAGTTACCTGCTTGGCCTGTAGGTTATTATTTACTTTCTTGTTGTGGCAAAATTGTATTCTAGGTTGTGTTGAGGTGTGGAGTATGTTCGGTGATATTACTTAGAGGCAGGGGACTTGCAAACACTAGCCACGTTGTTCCTAAGTTCATCTGACTTGTAACATTCAGCTTTATTATAGAATCAGGGGCATTTCTCAAAAGTTATTCTCTTAGACTGCAAAACGAGAACTTGGGAAATCCAGAGCATGCACAGTAAGCTCTCTGCAGACCAGGTGCTCCAAGCCAGCTGCGCTGTAGCTGCGTGAGTGAAAGTCCTATAATAAGACTAAACTCCTTACCTTTGCGGAAACTCTCATTGATTACTGTAGAACTGTGCAGCCTGAGCAAGCAGCTCAGTTGTTTGTTCAGTACCTTCTCTATTTGGGTCAGTTCTCTTGATTGTTTTTCTTCCTACGATCTTACATAGTGGATAGCCTCCATCTGTGTGAAGATCCTTCCTTGTTTCTGGGTATTCCCCCCCCTTTTTTGGGGAGGGGCAGTTGAATTTCCAAGTAGCTTCCCATTAGGGTTAGTGGAGGGAGTTTTCATTCCCAATATAATAAAGTGCAGGCACTATCCATGTACAAGAGCCAAGACAGAACTCTCAGAAAATACATTTTTTTCTAAAGTCTCACCAAGAAAGCTCATAAATCTTTGAGCACAGGATCCCAGATTGAGCCAGGAGAAATGTTTGCCCTTCACTAGTAGGCAGGCAAATATAACAGCTACACACCTGTGATGAACACAGCACCTCTGTAGACTCCATCTGCTACCCAAGTACCACAGTTTCTCAGTTTAAGAGCCAGCAGTTCTACACAACGGATGTCTGAAACAGCATCACATCGACCGTGCTATCTATCTATGCATACCTAGATTCATCAGGAAATGCTGTTAAAAAAGCACAGGCAAATTTGCTGTCTGCCATTTGTTATTAATTAAGCAAAGGCAGATTAGCTGTCTACCATTTGTTACTAATTAAACCCAAACGTAAGAAGCAACGTTTCCATAACGAAAGTCCTATCCACATATTCACACTATGTATAGTCATACGTTTAATTTAAAAAATAATAGCAAAAAAAAAAAACCTGTGGGTGCATTTTAATTCTGTCGCAACCTTCTGACCCTCCTCCAGTTCTGAATCACGAAGAAATAGAATGTGTAAACAGATTTATTCCAGCAACTATCTTTTCTTAAGGAAGCTGCGGTGCCCCAACCTAATATCCATCAACAGCATACAGGGGGCAAAAAGCAGGTTTTCTTGCCATATGAAATTCCATGTCTCCAGGGCTGGATCAGCCGTGACATGTCAGGTTTACTTAAATCCTGGGCAAAACGAAGCAGCCATGCTGGAGAGTGAGATTAAAGGAAATCGCTTTTATGGGTCTTAAACCTGATTCAATTAAAAACAAGAGGAAAAAGAACAAATTTGTCTTTTCTTGTTCTCTGACAAAAGGACTGCTTGAATTAATTAGATTGAACTGCGGTCTGGCAAGGATTCGGTCGAGAGATAATTCTGAGCAGGCTCTGTTCTGTCTCAAGATTCCTCTGAAATAGATCCCTACTTGCTTCAAACAGACTTACTTCCAGGTAAGTGTTTATGGCAGGGCTGCCAACTTCTCAATCATCCCCTGCTGCTGTGCCTTTTGCAGAGTCTTCCCTGTGCAGGAATAAGCTGAGGGAGCCTTTCACAACATTGTGATAAACAATATCACCTGCTAATCACTGTAGATCAGGCTGCCATTAAAGGCACAGTAGGAGGATGAAAAGTTGGCACCGAGGATTGCGGCTGGAACTCCCGTTTGCTAAGGGGTGCCAAATTCTGTGCACATGGAGAGAGTGACATGAACCCCGCACTAGGTTCATTTATTTCAGCACTTCCCCCCCCACCCCCGATCACTTAATTTACTTCCCAGCATCCACTGAAGAGCCGACTGGCTTGTTTGGAGAAAATTTAATGCTTCAAACAGCAAATTACAGGTTTACCTCCCTTTCCATGCAATGCTCCATTTTTGAAAAGGAAAAAAAAACCAAACCAAAAAAATAGCCCATATCTCCTCTGCTTTGCACATGAATGGGAAAACACGATGCACAGAAATGCCAGTGTGAAAAAATGCTAAGCTGCAGGTGCACTGGGCAACTGTTCTTATTGGATGGGCTTCTGCCCTGTTGGGTACTTATCCTTGGATTCACTTTTTCACTTGTTCCCTTCTTGCAGGATGCTGGTTTCCCTTGGTCAAAGTATGGTGCAGTGGTTAGAGCAGGAGTCCCCAGCCCTTTTGAACCTGCAGGCACCTTTGGAATTCTGATACAGTGTGGTGAGCGCAGCCGAAATAAATGGCTGTCCCAGGAGGCGGAGTCAGCCACAAAATGACCGCTACCTCTTACCTTCAGTCACACTGTGAAGATTCTTGTGCTGTGGTGGCAGTGGCTGCCAGAGCAATATTTATAAATATCTGCATAGCCAATTAAACCTCTAGTGGCCAATCAGAAGCTTTGCTGGGTAAAAGCCTGACCTGGCCCTGCTCACTTTCTAAAAACACTTGGCAGGTACCAGGATAGATGTCAGTGGACACCATTGGGAGACCCAAGTTCGAATGTCCATTCTGCACAAGAAAACTTATATCCAGAATAAGACGTGGTTGGTCTTAAAGGTGCCACTAGATTTAAACTTTGTTCTGCTGCTTCAGACCAGCAGGGCTACCCACCTCAATCTATCTTAGGCTGCAGTCAGAAGGGCAGTGTGATCCAGTGTGGCCACGGTTCTAATTGATCCAGGGGGTTTTTTGTAACTGAGAGTTTTGCTCAGACTCACCCCCTTAAGTCTCCTCACCATGCACTCCCCCCATCCTTGATTGGTCAGACGCAGCAGCCAGGGAGTGGGGCAGTCGGGCAGCTTTTAAAAAAAAATAATTAGTCTTCCGAGCATACGCATAAACACCAGTGGGAATCAGCACTTCAAACTCCTGGCAGAATGGCGGAAGCTGGTGGCCAATGGGATTGCTGGATGCTGCTGCTGGGAAATGGAGTCCAGTGTGAGGGTAGTGCTTTTGAAACTGCTTCTGAGAAATTCCACGTTTCAAACATTTACAAGTGGGGGGGGAGGGGAGAGAATAAAGAAGCCTCATCCTGTGTCCTGTGTGCTGCTGGTGTTTTTATTTAAAAGCTTGGAGTAAAGCTGGAGTCACCCGTTTTGTTCTCAGTTAGGTGTTGTCCCTCTGTGGCCCTTGTTTGCCTTCTCTGTTTCATCTTATATAGGAACTCTCTTCTCTCTCTTACCTGGGCTTGGAGCTGTAGCAAGTTAACCTTTTTTTTAAGTTAATCGCTTAACCTGTTCGCAAGAAGTTAAATGTACCTACATGAATATGTCATGTAAGACATGCTTCTATTTTTGTAAGTAAAATTTCTTTCTCTTATTACCATTGGAGCCAGATCATCTTTGTAATTTGTTTGAACAGCATTTGTCCCTTAACCTGGAAACATGGAAGATTGGGAATACTACGTAAAGCTTCTGTGCTTCCAAGCCAAATGATTTTTTTACATTTAATCCAATACTGGGTATGGCTGCTAACTGCCTGGAGGAAAAACATGTCCTGTCCCTTTAATAAAGGCTTAATGCACGGGGGGGGGAGTCGTTGGCTTTGGCTTGATGCCCTGCTTGTAGGCCTTCCTGAGCATCTATCTGTCTAGCTGCTATGTGAATGGGACACTGGACTGGATGGACCAAGACCTGATCCACCATAGCTGTACATACAGCTGAATGCAGCTGTTTTTCAGACTTCTCTAAATCCTAGTGATAATTTCATTCAGATTCTTTGGTTTCTTCAGGTTAATGAATGAGGCCTAGTATCTAAAGACATAGAGGAATTTCAGACAGAAGATATAATCTGGAAGAGGAACAGTTCCCAAACGGTTTCTGGTCTGTCATTTCAGACAGAACCGTCTTAGAACCGATTTCCTACCGGAATATATTTGTAATTTCACACACAAATGCTTCTGTCCCGTTTAGGAAACGGGGTTGAAACGTTTTACCTGTCAACAAGTAGTCTTCAGTTTCCTCTCCCGGTTCCGATGTGCTTTCCCCCGCCGTTTTTCGCCCGCACGAGGGATCTCCGGCTTTTTTAAAAAAACGTTTGCTTTAGAGCGCTATAGTGCTTTAACACAACACTCCAGGCATTCCAATGGGGTTGATATAATGCTGTTGCGTTATAGCGCTATAAAGCAACCATTAAAAAAAAAAGCCGGAGATCACCCGCATGGGCGAAAAATGGCAGGGGGAAAGCGGTGCAGTCTGAAATGGCAAACCGCTTCAGATCCAGCTCTTTACCGGAAGGAGAAAGCCATGTGTGAATCAAAACAAGCTTCAAAATGGGTTAAAAAGGGTAATGTGAGATTCCTCATAGTATTTTTATAGGTGTGTTCTTAATCTACTCTTAAATTGTATAATCTGTATTGACAATGTATGCCAATTACGGCTAACTTGAAATTGAATAAGGCCTAGTGGAGTCAGGTTTTGATTTGCTGTGTTCTGAATGCACATTCCTTGTAGACGGATCCCAGTTCTGGTTCAGCAAGGACATTCTCCTTTTCTTATTAAGCAGCTGCTGAAAGTGGGAGAAAGTTTGCAAGACTGATCTGGCCAGACAGCCTGATAAAACAAGAGAGTGGTGGTAAGAGTTCTGAGCTAAACACTCCCCATTACGATCAATAACCCTCTGAAGTGGAGTTTTGCCAATTATGGAGAATGAAAGTGCCTTCCCTCCCCTTCAAAAGGGACAGACAAGACTTAAAGAAAGAAATGCCGCAGAGGAGGGCAGCCAAAGGTAACAGGGCAAGACCTGAGCCACTCTCTAACGGCCTTCTGAAGCATCACACAAAAGCTCTATGCATAAATATGAGCTCATTGGTTTTAACAGCTTTCCAGCTCCTTTGACAATTGGCTTATCTGAGCCAGGGGTCTGCCTGAAAGGGTCTTAGGGCATCTTCAGACAGCCAGAGCTGTGTAAGAAGCCACCATTCCAAAAGGGAATGGTTTCCGTTCTCAGAATTAATTCCGACACGACGGCCCTGCCATTTAAACAAATGGTCTCTGCAAAGCACAGGCGCCACTCGATGTGGCCCAACATGCCAGCCAGGTTATCTTCTAGGGACTCTGAGGGACTGAGAGGCATGTGGCACAGCGCTGGGCAAGAGATGAAAAGTCACAGGTTCAAACGTCCCCTCAGACACAAATGTATTATGTAATAGGCCTGCCAACTCTAGTTTGGGAAATTCTTGGAGATTTGGGAGTGAATCTTGGGGAGGGTGGGGTTTGGGGAGGGAACTCGGCAGGGGATAATGCCATCGAGGCCGCCCTCCAGAGCAGCCATTTTCTCCAGAGGAACTGATCTTTGTAGTCTGGAGATCGTTTCAAATTCCAGGAGAACTCCAGGCCCCAACTGGAGGTTGGCAGCCCTGCTATGTGGCCTGTTTTAGGTCTGATTCAAAGAGCTCACCATGTGAAGTTTTCGCTTTTCATGTGGTAAATCTGTTCATTTGTAAACATTCTCATGTGAATTTGGAGCGTTGTTAGCTCACTGCCTCAGGAATCCACCTCAAGAATTAATAATGATGTGGGTTTTTTTTAAGCTGGTGATATTTTGAATGTTTGCGTTATGCTCACAGAGAGGATGCGTTTTAGCCCACACAGGTGTTGTGTTTGATTCCAAACCATCTGAAAGAAGAGAGACTATCTAGCCTTCTGTGCATCTGTTTTTCTCCTTCAAGTCCTGGCTTCTACAAATTCCTTCAAAAGTTAGCAATGATTCATGAACCATGAAGCGTATGGAGCTCCGAGAAAAGGGAGGCACACATCAGAATGGGAAAGGTTTGTTTTTGAATCTTTTACATCACAAAGGTCATATTATTGCCTGCGAGGGTATTTGCAAGTATTCATACCATAGATCACAGACTAGGAAAATGGTAAGCGTATCACTTAAACTAGGCATAGGTTTAAGCTGTTATTGGTGTGTTGGAAGATCTCCCTCAACTGCCCATTTGTGAAAGAGTTGAGAAGGCTTGCCTGCTTCATCTTTTGGCAAGTAGTGAAAATCCTATGCTAGTTCTGAACCAACTTGGTGTAGTGGTTAAGCGTGGCAGACTCTAATCTTTGGGTTTGATTTCCTACTCCTCCACATGCAGCCAGCTGTGTGACTTTGGGTCAGTCACAGTTCTCTCAGAGCTTTCTAAGCCCCACCTACCTCACACAGTATCTGTTTTGGGGAGAGGAAGGGAAGGAGACTCTAAGCCACTCTGAGACTCCTTCGGGTAGTAAAAAGCGGGGTATAAAAACCAACTCTTCTTCTACCCATGAGAAAGTGGAGTTACTGGGGTGGACACCTCATTTGCAAAAGAAAATGATCATAACACTGTGGCTGATTTCGCACTAGATTTGCCTCGATGCTGTGCTGTCGTTTGCCCCGATACTATTGGTCAATTTCACACCCGAAGCTGCGGGGCTGCATTTTGACTCGCGGCTTCGCCCGATTTCCCCTGCAGTTTTGTGATCCTGTTTTTTGAGGATCACGAAACTGCAGAGGAAATCGGGCGAAGCCACAGGTCAAATGCAGCCCCGCAGCTTCGGGTGTGAAATTGACCAATAGTATCGAGGCAAATGGCGGTGCAACATCGAGGCAGCTCTAGTGCGAAATCAGCCTGTGTGTCTGAAGCTTTCAGAACTGGATGCTAACATCTTATCATCCTCTGGTCCTGAACTTTTAACAGCAACTTGACTGTGAGAAGTCTTATTTCCATGCCATGGAGCTTCACTTACTGGTTTCCCTTGCTAATTTCAGCAGTTCAGGCTGTTGTTAAAGGAAAAAGAGCAAACCAAGACATTTTTTTTCTGATCAGTTGGCAACCCTGTTTAAGAGGTGCTGTACGTAATCTGAGTTTCTGCATTATATTCTGCATTAGTAAATTTCTGGAATTGCCAGAAACTGTACGCTAACCATAGCCTTTGGGCAATCGCTAGAGAGGCGTGAAGTCATTTATGGGTTTTCCCTGGTAGTAATATAAAGCTGTTGCACCAGTGGTGAGAGCCACTTTGGTGTAGTGGTTTGAGAACTGGGTTTGATTCCCCACTCCTCCACATGAAGCCAGCTGGGTGACGTTGGGTCAGTCACAGTCCTCTCAGAGCTCTCTCAGCCCCACCTACCTCATAGGGTATCTGTTGTAGGGAGAGGAAGGGAAGGAGACTCTGAGACGCCTTTGGGCAGTGAAAAGCGGGGTATGAAAACCAACTCTTCTTTTTAAATTTATTTTTCTCCCACCAACTGACAGAGTGGCAGAGGGAGGTTTCCATCCATAGTGGGACACCTGGCACACCTAGATCACAATAATGACTCTAGAGGTGGTGGGTTAACTGTTTTCCCAGCACTACCTTTTTGGTTGCTTTTCAATAAAAGTAAACTTGTCAACACCATAAGAAGAGCCTCACTGGATCAGACCAGCATTCCATCTAGTCCATCATCAGACTCACACAGTAGCCAACCAGTTACTCTGGAGGGCCAACAGTAGGCCCTTCCCCTGTTATTTCTTCCTGGCACTGCTATTTGGAGGGTTCCTGCCAATGACTGACCTCTGCAGTCTCTGCTAATTGTGTTCTTAAGACAGGAGTAGCAGTGCTAGGAAAGGTGCCAGTAAATATGTGGAGACCTCCACTTTACCTCTTTTGTGGCTCGTTCCTGGTAGAGAAGACAGACTGTAAATTACAGCTTGAGTGGCAGATATTCTGTGCCAATAAAAGGATCAAGATTCCACCATGATCTCAAAAATCTTTAGCGCCAGCCACTGTTCCCTCTAAGCTGAGTTAGTGTGAGCTAGCTCACAGTTTTCTAGCCTCTGGCTCACACATTTTTGTCTTAGCTCAGGAAACATGGCTCCAGAGCAAGCTAATTTATGCAGCAGGCAAATCGCTCGCTCACGACTTTAATGCCAGTAGCTCACAAAGTAGAATTTTTGCTCACAAGACTCCACAGCTTAGAGGGAATATTGGCGCCAGCCCCTTCTAACTACTTCGCTTATTGGTATCCAGTTTTAAACTTTATAGCTTGTAATCCAGAGTTATTTCCCTCTACTTATGCAATTGATTATCTTCTTTGTTAAATATTTGGTTCACTGTGTTGATGTTATTTACCTTTACTAATGTTTTATGCAAATCCTTCATTTTGTTTGGCAATGTTAGGGCATTTACTGTGTGTGTTTGTACACTATTGTTATTTGAAATAAATGTGTGTGTGTTTTTTTTTAAAAAAAAGATTCCATCATGACTTCTGGGTAGACTTGTCAGCACTGGGTTGGGAAATACCTGGAGATTTGGGGGGGGGTGGAGCCTGGGGAGGGCGTTGTTTGGAGAGGGGAAGGACCTTAGCAGCATATAGTCCGCCCTGCAATGCCGCCATTTGTTCCAGGTGAAATAATGGTCACCTGGAGATCAAGTGTGGTGGCGGGAGATCTCCAGGCCCCACCTGGGGGTTGGCAGCCCTACTTCTGGGATACAACCGGGGAGATGAAAGCAAGAAGTTCAAGGAGGGGAAACTAGCAATCAGCTCCCCTCTTCCATTTGAAAAATCAGGGATGCCCTTTTTGGTGTAGTGGTGAGGAGTGTAATGGCTTGGTGCAGTGGTCCTTTCATGCATCCGTTGTGAGCCATTTCCAAAGTGCTACTGTGGACGGATGGCGTGTAGGGTTGCCAGCTCTGGGTTGGGAAATTAGTGGAGATTCGGGGGGTGGAGCCTGGGGAGGGAGGGGTTGACGGCATACTATGATGTATAGCAAGCAAGATGACAGCCAAGGTAAAGGTAAAGGTAGTCTATTAGATCATCTTGATCTGCGGTGACAGATGGAGTGTCATGTGACAAGTCACCAGAGCATAGGTTGCATCATCCTGACTACTGTCACCATGAGTCAGCACTTCAATCTGATTGGTGCTGAGACGTATATATTCAGTACAGTCTGGGTGCGTTCAGACGGGGCCTTTCTGCCGGCAGAAACGCGATCACACTTACCTCCATTTTGCGGATCCCATCGTTGTATGCCCGGTCACACGCTGCGGGCGTTGGCGGGTTTTTTTTAAACAGTTTGAGCATGCGCATAGGCAGCCATTCACAGAATGGCGATCTTTGCGCATGCTCAACCACCCCCATTACATTTAAACTTTAAAGGTAAGGACTTACCTTTAAAGTTTAAAGCCCAAACTGGCCTCCCTTAAGTCCCAGACTCCTCCGGATAGTTAAAGTAAGGCCTTTTTTTTTTTTTAACAAACACTCAGGGTGAAGCTTCGCCCAAGCGCATATCGCTCAGTTAAAAAAAATGGCGGGAAAAAACGGAAGCCTCAGGCTTCCGACGGAAATGGCTAGGCACCAGTGGAGAGCGATCAGACGGCGAGGTACAGCGTTTACAACTGTTGCACTCAGGATACCACCACTTGGGACCTAGTGGCAGAGTGCAACAGTGTAAAGGGCTTTACACCGGTTAGGGACAGGAGGCAGATGTTCCCCGTCTGAATGCCGGTGAGTACAACAATTGCAACCGGCACCTATACCGATGTAAAGCCCCCGTCTGAACGCACCCTCTGTGTGTTCTTCATCACTCTTGTGAATTGGATTATATGCGAAGCACTTTGTCAGTTTGCCTGGAGAATTGGATACTGCAAGTTCTATATGGACTGTATGTATGTATTGCTGTAAATAAACCACTGTAAATAGTTCAGCACTAGCCAACTCTGGATTGCGTCATTATTTGTGCTTCCAATACTCTGACAGGGGTTTGGGGAGGGGAGGGACCTCAGCAGGCCATAATTCCGTCCACCGTCCAAAGCAGCCATTTTCTCCAGGGGGACTGATCTTGGTCATTTGGGGATCAATTGAAATAGCAGGAGATCTCGAAGTGCCACCTGGAGGTTAGTAACCCTAAGGACATGGAGCTGCAGGATTCTGCATTGGGGGACCACCTGAATTCCACCCCGCATGCTCTTAACAGCTATGTGAGTCACTGGACCTGTGTAACTGGTACGCATTTCCACTTAGCCCTCTCGTCATGAATTCTGCTTCCATTTTGTTGGGCGCTTGTAGTGCTAAGGCTTCTTGTAGGCAGGGGCATCTCAGAGTGGGGCAGCCAAATATCTGAACTGTATCAGGTGGGGTGAGTTTCCCTCCCCTCCTACAACTACTTTGCCCCGTTCTACTAATTATGACGTGTTTATCAATGCTGTGTGCAGAGTCTGTCACACATTTGTGACAGATCAGTGCACTAATCTCCTCTTCATATTTTTGGGATTAAGCTAGCATCAGTAAGGCCTAATGCACTGAAAACAGAATTTGTTGGAATTTTGCTAGAAGAGGTACGCAGTTTAACTGTTTGTCTCCTTTAAGGCTTGCTCGCCCACGCTCTAAACTATGGCTTGCACATCAGGATCCAGCTTCAGTGATGTGTGCCCCTTGCCTGTGTATCAACGAATCACCTTTTTATCTCACCCTTCCTCCAGTAAGCAGTCCGCATGGTTCTCATTTCCCCATTTTTTCATCACAACAAGCCTGTGAGGTAGGCTAGGTTGAGAGAAACTGGGCAAAGGTCATCCAGAGACCTGTGGTAGTTCAGCTGAGAGGGTCTAGGCCAAAGTCATCCAATGAGTTTCTGAGCTGAGTGATGATTTGAATCTGGGTCTCTCATGCCTTACCCCAACACTCAAAACTGCCACATCACACTGACCCTCAGGTAGAGAGAGAAGTGTGAAAACCTGTGGCCTATAATTCTGTTTTCAAAGCTGCTAGGCTTTGAAATTCTAGAAGCAGTGCCTAAACTTGAAAGCGAACTGAAATACCATTCATTCATGTGATTGGAAATCAAAGTTACCCTGTGTAGAAAGATCTTGGCTGGGGTGGGGGAGGGAATTTTGCGCACATTTATTAACCATACCTTGTCAGGTGTTTCTTCCCCTTCAGCTTTTGAATTTTAGATTTGTAGGGGAAAGGCAAGAAAAGCATCATGCGGCTAATATTTGATTCTGAACTTCTTTTGAAGTGAAGCAATCCCTCAATAATCTTCTGGTTTATCCGCTCATTACCCTGTATGCAAGATGAATTCCGATTAGATCATATGAACGTTGTTAAATGGAACAGATACATCATTATGAAGCAAAATCAATGCACCTGTGCATACCTATGCAAACCACATTATTTTTTACCTTCCAGGAATAACCTTGTATTTAAAAATACCAAAAAAAGAGAGAAAGAGAGAGCATTTTCATAAGGGGGAAAAGCCTGTGGCTGATTTGATATTCCAGAATGGGGCTTGTCCAAATCCCCATGCTCGGGAGGTGATGGGGAAAATGAAAGACCCTCCCGCCATTTTTGTTTGAATTTCAACATAGGCCTTTCTTCACTGACAGCTTGCTCTGGAGAATCCTAGGTGTCAAGCCTTAAGGGTTGACTTCGCAGTCACACACATTCCCTCTGCACTGTTTCCCCGCCTTCTGGTTTATTTATTTGTGTAGTCTGTATGCATTCTGCATCTACAAGCAAAACTCGTGTTTTTTGCCTAATTAATATGGAAACATCATGTGATGCTATGTGGGTAGCATCCAAAGATTTAAAAAATTTACACAGTCATCCTGCCACAATTAAAACTTAACTGCAGACCCAACTCCTCCCTCCCTCCGTGATTCTGCAAAAAGGGAAGGTGGGGAAAATCCAGGCCCACGCATGCAAGACTGACACATTTGGGAGCAGGGAATCCCCTAGTCCAGGCATGTCCAACTTCGAACAGGTAGTGATCTATTTTTTCCGGCCCAAAGTGCCGGTGATCTACCACCATGAAAATAAAGTTTCAAATTAGTTTCAAACAAGTGGAGACCCGCAACAAAATGTTGCGTACTGTTGGATCTCCACTTTTTCTCTTCCCCCCTCCCCTCCCCTCCGTAGGCCTCCCTCGTCTCTCTCCCCCTCCCCTCCTAAGTGAGCCGTCGGGCCTCGCTCATCTCTTCCCCCCTCCTCCCCCTCCCCTCCGAAGCGAGCCCCGGCAGCTCCTGCCGCTGGGCCTCACTCGTCTCTTTCCCCCTATGCACCTTCTGTCATTTACTGGTAAGCAAAATCAGCAAAAACAAAACAGAGAGACGAAGATCCAGAAAGAACTGCGAACATTTTTTATTTTTTATTGAGTTATAACTATCTTTAAAAACCCAAACACCTGTCCAGCAAACCAGGAGACCAAGTGGGGCTTGGTGATCTACCTCTGACCCCTCTGCAATCTACTGGTAGATCGCGATCTACCTCTTGGACATACTTGCCCTAGTCCTTTATATTTACTGATTCCTTCTTATGCTCTCTCTGGCTTTTTAAGAGTTTGCCTGAGTGGGAGGAGAAGGAGGAGAGGAGGGAAAGAAAACAGAATGGGGAGGGAGCGTCAACCTAAAGAGAGAATGGTGGGATCAGGGGAGGGCAGTGGGCAGCACTTAAATACCCACAGAAACAATTCTACTTTAGAAAGGATTAGCGATTC
>NW_015159747.1:281144-282383 GCF_001447785.1 Gekko japonicus
AGGAACGGAGTTCCGGCTGGCTCCCAAGTTGGCCACGCCCAGCAGGAACTCATTAGCATAATAGGCCACACCCAACAGCAGAAACTCATTCGGACTGGCTACATTAGGGGTGTGTGGCCTAACATGCAAAGGAGTTCCTGCTACAAAAAAAAGCCCCGGGTTTTGACCACAAACAAGGTCAACAGAATAAGAAGCAAAAGGTGGGCATGGCTGGATTACCACACTTCTGGTAACATGGGGGTGTGGCCTAATATGCTAATGAGCTGTGCTGTCAGGACTGTGGTCTAATATGCTAATGAGTTCCTCCTGTTGGGTGTGGCCTATTATGCTCATGAGTTCCTGCTGGGCTTTTTCTACAAAAAGAGCCGCAGGGCAACAGTGTGCCGGAAGCGGTCTGAATGCAGATCCCTGTAAAACAAACGCAGAAACAAGGAAAAGCCCCGACAGAAAGTGGAAGTGGAAGCGGGAGGGAATGCAGAATGGAAGAAGAGGATGCATCGCTCAGAGACTGAGGCAAAATACGGGTGCAGAAAGGGCTGTGGGGGAAGTGTGTTGCTTGTGTCGTCCACTATAGCAGTTCCTCAGTGCTGCTTCCAAGGCTGATGGAAGAAAAATGTGGTGGGAGAATGGGTAGGGTTGCCAAGTGGCACTTACCTTGCCAGCGGGGGACTCCCGTGCGGAGCCCGGCACGCCACATGCACGTCACAGGGAAGTGACGTCATGATGCCGGGCACGCTGGGGGCGGGGCCCTGGCCATCCGAGGGAAAACTCTATGAGCTCCAGACAACAGCCGGGAGTCCCCCGCTGCAGCACGACACCAGACTTGGCAACCCTACTCTAATATAGTGGTTCTACTGCAGACCAACATGGCAACCCTCTGAAACTATCTTCAACGGGAACGGGCCTCTGGGACAGGGGGTTTTCCGCCCCCTGGGGGGACTTGGCAGCCCTAAGAATGGGGTATGCCACTGCGCTGGCACACAACATTGCTTCCAGTGAAAACCCGAAGTGATGGCATGACATTAGGGGTGATGCTTTAGGATTTGTCCCAAACTCTTTTTAGGTTTAACAATAGAGTTTGGGACAAATTCTCAAGTGTTGCTCCAAAATGATGACATCACTTCAGATTTTTACTGAAAGTAACATGCCAGTCCCTCCCCCTCCCAATTCCTCCTGGTGGGTTGCCAGCTCGGGCTGGCATTGCTATCTGTAAACCACGCTAAGGTCTTGTTTTGTTTC
>NW_015159747.1:282409-282739 GCF_001447785.1 Gekko japonicus
GAGTTCCAATCAGGCAGGACCCAGTGGAGTATGATCCTTCAGATTATGCCTAAATGTGTGGAAGTGAATGCTCAGAATTGGGAAACTACCATCATTCGGGTGAATGCTGAACATTACAAATGAATGCTGTCAATGTCCCAGATTCAGGGGTCATTTCGTAGAAAAAGAGGTGCAGGAGCTCATTAGCATAACTTATGTGCATATGCCACTCCCCCTGACATCACCGGAAGCGTGTCAGAAGGCAACACCCACTGCTCAGGCTCCACTGGACTGTTTTGGATTGCTAGCTATTGGGGGGGGGGGACGGGCAGATTCGCCCTCGCAAGCGGA
>NW_015159747.1:282838-284223 GCF_001447785.1 Gekko japonicus
GAGTGGCGGTTCGTGTGAGTGGGGGGGGGGGGGTGGGCCTCTGCAACTTACCTGGCTGCTTCTTGCTCCTCGTGGCCCGACTGAGGGCTGCTGGGAGCAGGGGGCGGGGCTTGTTGCATGTGCCCGCCCCCTGGGCTCCTTACTGCCGGAGCTCCGCTCCTGTGTGCTCCTGCAGGAAATGATCCCTGCCCAGATTAGACTTTTCAAACATGCATATCAGATACGCTGAAGTAAACCAGTCAACGTTCACCAATGTATCTCTGGTGTGGTTGGGCATTTGTAACATTTGTCATGTTTGGTGCAGTGGTTAAGAACAGCGGACTCTAATCTGGAGAACTGGGTTTGATTCTCCACATGAAGCTGCTGGAGTGGCCTTGGATCAGTCACAGTTCTCTCAGAGCTGTTCTCTCAAGAGCAGTTCTCTCACTCAGCCCCACCTACCTCACAGAGTGTGGTTGTGGGGAGAGGGAGGGAAGGGGATTGTAAACCACTCTGAGACTCGAAGGGAAGGAGATTGAAAACCGCTCTGAGACTCTGAGTGAAGGGCAGGGTAAAAATCCAACTCTTCTTCTTCATCATCATCTTCGTCTTCCGTCTTGTTTCTTCTTCCTCCTCCTTCTTCTGTTGGCAACTCTGATTTGCATCTGAATGTCAACATGTTTGCCAAATGTCGGTCATTAGCTTTAATATATATGCATCTGTTATTTCGGTTCACCTGCTGATATCGGTAGACACCTACAGAACCTCATTCAATAATAAATCAATCCCTTAGATGCCTCCGCACATTCTCTTTTATCGAGCCAGGCTATTATGATTTCCAGTTTGCTCTCCTTTAGAGTGATTTCCTCAAATGGCTTTCAGACCCGAGGTATTCTCATGGTAAAAGCCTGTTGTTGGGGGGGGGGGGGGGGGAAGCAAGCGGGGGGGGGGAGGGAGAATGCCAATAAGCGAAGAATAATTTCTCTTTTCCGGCCTGTCCTAGTAACAACCTTTAGTGAACTTTCTAGAACAGGCCATTTTCTGTCACAGTTGGAAAGAAGCCAAGGATGAATAGCTGATACAGGAAGCCAATCCAGCCCAACGAGGCAGGAGTCCGTGACTCTCTCCCTCCCGTGGTTCTTGCTTCTCAGGATGTATACACTTTGACATTTAAAAGAAAATTCCCCCGTCGTGGGCTGCAGCCAACAGTGGCTGTCAGCTGTACAATAGCATGAAAGCAGGGCCGGCGTCAGCATAGGTTGTGCTGGGGCATCTGGCGGGACCCTCTGACAATGACTGCCCCTCCTCCTTTGCCTCCGGCCTGCCTGCCCTTCCTCTGCCCACTGACTTGCCAGAATTCCACCTCCTGTACTCCTGGGCTACCTGGGCTGCCCAGCAGCACCAGG
>NW_015159747.1:284327-286303 GCF_001447785.1 Gekko japonicus
AAAGAGGGCATGGGAGGCACAAGGGTACCCCTTAGGGCCACAGCAGTGGCACTCCCAGCCACACACACTGCCCAGTGTCGCTGAGGTGGCTGTGAGCATGAGAGAAGAGGGGGTCATAAGCAGTGTTCCCTCTCAGCTGAGTTAGTGTGAGCTAGCTCACCGTTTTTTAGCCTCCAGCACACACATTTTTGTCTTTGCTCAGGAAGGAGGGCTCCAGAGCAAACTAATTTATGCAGCAGCCAAATCGCTCGCTCACAACTTTAATGCCAGTAGCTCACAAAGTAGAATTTTTGCTCACAAGACTCCACAGCTTAGAGGGCGCATTGGCACAGGCTGATGTGGGTGGGGGCAGAGAGGGAGGTGGGAGTGGGGGTCCTGCTGGGGGATAGAGGAGAGGGGACCATGAGCTGTCCACAGGTGTTAAAAGAAAATGAATTCCTCCACACCTTTCATTCATTGTAAGAACTGATCAATGTTTAATTTTTGAAGCTCTCTCTATGCCTGGGAGGATTAATTCAAATCTTTTTTTTTCCACTTTGGGGTTTTTCTAAATGAAAATTGTGAACTCTCAGAATAGCCAGTCACTTCAAATAAGGATAATTTAATACCTAATGAAATTTATATCATGTTCTATGAGTAATGGTTTTGTATTAGTTCTCGGAGGATGTGATTCTATGTAATTACTTGAATCTAGGAATTTCCTATTCCGTAGCCTGACATTCTAACTTGCCACAAGCATACACTGGTTCCGAACATTTCTTTGGTCCTATTACAATATTGCAATAACTTGGAAAGATTTCGTGGTAATTAAAAGAACATGGGTTGGATGGAAGTTACTATAAGAGCATGAGCACTGAAGCTTACAGTTCTCTATTCTGTCGCACTGAGACCTATGAAATACTGTTCATCAGGGATCCAAAATGGCGGGGCAAAATGGCAGCCTACAGTGCAGGCTGCATAAAGTGCTGTTATGTGGGTGGAGTGGTTCTCTTGAATCCAAGCCAGTTCATAGCCATTGACCTGTCTCCTAAAGCACTGAATGAATTTAGTACTGAACTTTGGGCTTTTCGACATTCTCGTTTTCCTCAGTTCCTGTTTGTTTAGGGGAGGGGTGTGGTTCTGTTCCACACATGTTTTGCTCCCTATAGTCATCCATTCAATATTAAGCTGGTTTAGGGCCAGCATATCTTCCTGCAGATTTAAACAGCAGGTTTTTTTATGTTGGACATAAACTGGTGTATTATCAAATCGACCACTAGAAGGAGCAAAATATGAGCAAAACAAGAGGGAAACACAGGAGAGGCAGCATGGTATAGTGGTTAAGAGTGTCAAACTAGGATCTGGAAGCCCCAGTTTTGAATCCCAACTCATGCCATGGAAGCTTGCTAGGTGACCTTGGGCCAGTCACATTCTCTCAGCCTAACCTACCTCACAGGGTTGTTTGTGAGAACAAAATGGAGGACAGGAGCATAATGTAAGCCTCTTTGGGTCCCCACCAGAGGTCATTTCGGGGGGGATTGCGGGGGATTGCAGTTCCCCCGGGTGAGGTATGGGGGGCGGGGCACATGACGAAGCCCCGCCCCCTGCTTCCGGCCGCCCCGCTTCCGGCCCTCATTCAGCCAGGAGGAGGCAGGAGAAGAGGGAGGGTAAGTTGCTTCCTCCCTGCCTCTCCCCACCCCTGCCTGGGGCCAGGGAAGGCCTTCTTTCGCGGGGATTCCTTGCACTCCCGCCGGCCTTGCAGGTCCACCGCCGGCCCCTCATGGGGCTCGGCAGTGGAGCTGCAAGGCCGGCAGTGGCGACCGGGACCGTTGGGGGCGGGGTGTGTGGCCTTATGACACACTTCCGGTGATGTCAGGGGGTGTGGCCTTATGACACACTTCCGGTGATGTCAGGGGGTGTGGCATATGCTAATGAGTTATGCTAATGAGTTCCCCTAGCTCTTTTTCTACGAAACGACCCCTGGTCCCCACTAAGGA
>NW_015159747.1:286961-294431 GCF_001447785.1 Gekko japonicus
GGGGGGGGCGGCAAGCCGCTGGGCCTCGCTTGGGGGGGGGGAAGGAGCGGGGTGGTGGTGGAGGACACGGAGGAACCGGCAGGATGGGGGGCGGGAGAGCTTACCTGCTCCTGCTGGTTCCTCCTCCGTCAGCTCAGTTTGAAGCTCCCCCCCCCCCACGAGTTTCGCGGGTCTTCTTTCTTGTATGGATCTAATATTTAAAAATTTCCCTGAGGAAGATTTTTGAAATGTGTGCTCTACCTTGCACCTTGTTCTTCCTTTCTTTTTCTCCCCTGGGAATTTTAGGACATCTTTCTGCCTGGAAAATTTCAATTACATTTTTTTGGGGGGGCTTTGTCCTTATTTTTTCTGGGGTCTCGTGCGCTCATATATGCATCTCATTCAGAAAGCTTTAAGGCCTCAGAGGGCAGGGTCACTCAAAGCAGGGCCTCCAAAACTGATCAAAGTGGGCGAGTGGGTTCATAATGAAGTAGGCAGTCTTGCTGGCTGCAAGCCATATGAGGTTTTAAAGGGCAATACCAGCAACTTGAATTGGGTCTTAGAGAACAGGAACTCTCTCAGCGGCCAATGAGGGCACAGCAGCAGGATTATATAAACCCCAGCAAGAGAACACAGCTCAGATTGTGTGACATGTTGCTATATCACCCTGCCTGCTCTATTATTTATTGATTGATCTAAAATATTTTTTCCATCACTCTCCCATAAGCTCAGAGTGGCAATAACACAGAATTAAAATCAATTGCAGAATAAAAAACATTCAATGAAAAAACCTGCCAGGTCAATAATATTAAAACAACATCATGCTTTATACCAAACACAGCAAAATAGGATTTTGCCACTTGTAGGCAACACTTGGACTGCAAGAAGAACAAATCAGTCAATCCTAAAAGAAATCAACCCTGACTGTTCCCTGGAAGGCCAGATAATGAAACTGAAGCTCAAATACTTTGGCCACCAAATGAGAAGGGAGCACTCACTGGAGAAGACCCTAATGCTGAGAAAGATTGAAGGTCAAAGAAGACGGAGACGGCAAAGGATGAGATGGTTAGACAGTGTCATAGATGCAACGAACATGAAATTGAGCAAACTTCAGAGGATGGTGGAAGACAGGAGGGCCTGGTGGGAGCTGGTCCATGGGGTCGCGAAGAGTCGGACTCGACTGTGCGACTGAACAACAACAACAAGGCAACACTTGTTGAGAAAAGTATCGGCCAAGGGAGGCTTTTCTGAAGGTCAGAAGGTGGGGTCTGACAAATTGAATCAGGGAGGCTGTTCCAAAACTGGGGAACTACCACAGAGAATGCTCTTTGCTCTCTGGTCAATATCAGGGACAGAGCCTGATGCCAGGGAACAACTCACAACGATTGTTGCCCAGATCTAAATGTATGCTGGGTCTATACTAGGTGATGCCAAGGAACAGGAAGTTGCAGGAGAGTGTGTGGACCAAACTAAAATATGAGATTGGTCAAGGGGCCAGGTCTTTCCCTTGTAGGGTTTCCAACTGCAGACTGGGAAGTTCCGGGAGATTTGGGTAGGGTTTGGGGAAGAGAGAGCCCTCACCCATAGAGTCCACCCTACAGAGCAGCCATTTTCTCCAGGGAAATTGATCTCTGAAGCCTGGAAATTGGCTGCAGTTCTGGGAGATCCCCAGGCCCAACCTGGAGATTTGGAAAAAAGTAAACAACCATGATGTAGTATGCCAAAAAAAGTCTCCAAAGACAAGAAATTTCTTTTTTCCAATATTTCAGCTTACCGGAAGAAATTCAAACGCCATCAACACAACAGATCATGCATATTATCTCGCTTCGTGTATAACTTTTTCAAGGTGAGTAGCTCTGAAATACAATATTAATCCATTTGACAAACTCTCTAGTAGTATCTCATAGTGACACTCATCAAAACCATTAATGTAATGGTTTTGATGAGTACACTAATGGTTTTGATGAGTGTCACTATGAGATACTACTAGAGAGTTTGTCAAATGGATTGATATTGTATTTCAGTGCCAGTCACCTTGAAAAAGTTATACATGAAAAGAGATAATATGCATGAGCCGTTGTGTTGATGGCGTTTGAATTTCTTCCAGTAATCTGAAATATTGGAAAAATAAATTTCTGGTCTTTGGAGACTTTTTTTGGCATAATACATCACAGTTGTTTACTTCTTTCCAAACTTCCATCCCATGATCTCTCTCTTTGTTTTGCACCAACCTGGAGATTGGCAACTCCAGGCTGTGGATCAGTGGTGGAGCACCTTCCTGGGATGCAGAAGATCCCAGGTTCAATCCCCAGCATCTCCACTTGAAAGGAACAGGTGGTGGTGATGTGAAAGACTTCCACCTGAGACCCCGGAGAGTGGCTCCCGGTCAGGGTAGACAATACTGGCCTCAATGGACCAAGGGTCTGATTCGGTACATGGTAGCTTCATGTGTTCATCCCTAATTAGCTGTAGCATAGTTTTGACTGGCAGGAACTTAGGAAGAAGGCTTTTTCTGCTGTCGCCACCTGACTAGGGAATCTCTCCCTCAGGGGCTGAAAGCAGCCCCCTCCCTAAAGGCCCTTCTGTCTGAAGAGCGGCCATTGCTGGAGGACTTTTGGGTTTGTGCTGTCAAGGGGAGTGGAAATTAACTATTTCATTGCAGAAAATTGATTTTTTTAAAAAAACTGGCTTCATTGATATTGTATTTTATAGAACATGTAGTAAACCACCTTAGGGGCTTTAAAAAAAAAAGTTGAAAAGCAACCTGTAAACTAACTAAAGAAATAAAAAAATAAAACCGTGCACATTTATTTATTTATTTAAAACATTTATTCGCTGCCTTTCTACCTTGCAGAACTCAAGGACACGTACAATGCAAACAGGACACCTATTTTAAAAAAATACAGAGAAGACCACAATTTAAACCCCCAGTTAGAACTGCTGATAAATAAAATAGTCAAACGGAGCCATAAATAAAACTGCCTCCAATTTCAGAATTAATGTCGGAACTGCTTCTAGCTAAATTGGAATTTAATTCGAAAAGGGAGTGCAGCACAGCGCTCAGTTCTAGAACCACGCAGGAGCCAAATGAGAGAAATTCTATCCTCTGTAATGCCAGGTACATCCCACCAAACAGCACAGCACCCTGGTGAAGGCTGAAATATCCGTCATACAACAAAACTAATTGCTGTCCTGAGCAAAAAGAAAGATGATGGGGGAGGGGGGAGGAATGGGAACTGTCTTGCCGGGCTTCAAGAAAAAGAAGAGCACTTGGGGGATGACAAAATTAATATTGTCTGCATTGCAGGCTGTGTAATTGAATTGTCAATTATGTTTTTAAAAATTGTCAATTACACCAGGCCCTCCCAAATGGATGAAGCGCCGCAAATTACAAAGCAATCTCTCTCTTCTCTGCGGCCTCTTAATAATAATCCGCGCCTCCCAAAGGCTCTCTGTGCCCGTGTCAAGGAGCCAAAGACCGTGACTGGATTTTTAAATGGCCTGTGTGGTTTTATGGACATTACTTACATTTGCATCTAAAGAAGCTAAGAGGGGGCAAAATATGTAGCAATCAGGCCCTCATATGTTAGACTGTAAACGGCAGCTGATTACCAGGCGTTCTATTGAAGCTCTCAAAATAAATAGAATAGCTCCGGCATGCGTGCGCCTCGTGTGTCAAGGGCTGGATTTGGGATGGAAAGCAGAGTTACTTATTAATCAATCCTGATCCACACAGAATATAAATTAAGTCCATCACTGGCTCCTTCAGACAGCAACGAGATCAGCTCATAATAAACTTTCAGAGATCAAAACCCTAGTCTGGTTCGTTCGGAGAACAGCACGAGGTGTGCATTTCGATCTAGGTCACAGAATCACAAAATCACAGAGTTGAAAGAAGGGCCCAGACAGGCCCTGTAGTCCAGCCCTCAGTGCAGGATCAGCCTAGAGCATCCCTGAACAGTGTTTGTCCAGCCACTGCTGAAAGACTGCCAGTGAGGGGGAGCTCACCACCTTCCTAGGCAGCTGGTTCCACTCTTGCACAACTCTTACTGTAAAAATGTTTTTCGTACTATCCAGCCGGTACCTTCCTGCCCTTTATTTAAACCCATTATTGCGAGTCCTCTCCTCTGCTGCCAACAGGAACAGCTCCCTGCCCTCCTCTACGTGACAGCTCTTCAACTACCGGTACTTAAAGAGAGCAATCCCGTCCCCCCTCAACCTCCTATTCTCCAGACTAAACATTCCCAAGTCCCTCAGCCTTTCAGGTCCTTTCTATGAAGCCAGGTATATGTGTAGGGGGCCATTTGTCTCTTCTCTTTCCCTCCTTCCTTCTTGAAAGCTTGCAGGTAGAGAGTAAACAGGAAGATGTTTCATGTCTACCGACACGGCTGACCACCTATCTGTCTGTAAACTCTCTGGTCACTCACTTCTTGGAGGCTGAGGCACAGGGAAGAGCACATCTGGTTCTTCCAACAGGAAGATGGACTGTATGGCATTATACACCTCGGAGGTCCCTATCCAGCCCAAACCCCGCCCTCCCTAAGCTCCACCCCCAAATCACCAGGAATTTTTCAACCTGGAGTTGGCAACCCTAACTGTGGCAGCCCACCATGTGTCCAATGTTGGTTCATCACAGGGCTGTTGGAACCCACTGTGAGCAGGCTTGCCAGCTCCAGTTCAGGAAATACCTGGAGATTTGGGGGGGGGGGTGGAGACTGAGGACTGATCTCTCCAGATGAACTGATTTCTATCGCCTGGAGACCAGTTGTAAATCCCAGGAGATCTCCAGCTACCACATGGACATTGGCAACTCTAACCATGGACCTTCGGACAAAGCTTTCCTGACATTCACATGAATACGAACAAGTTACTTAAGGCAGGTATGCTGTGATTATTGCCGCAGCAGTCCCTTTCCTGGCTTGCTGGGGCAGCAAGAATTTTATATTACCCCCATCAGGTATGGAGCATCTAAAGATACAAGTACCATCTCTGGGAAAGATCTGGTAACTCTACATAGTATAAAGCTTTCTCCAAATGATTCCCTCCTTCCCCTTAAATGTCTTATATGTGCTGGAATATGATGTTGTCTTTGAAAGCAGAAGAAAAGAGCAAGAGTCCAGTAGCACCCTAAAGACTAACAAAATTTGTGGCAGGGTATAGAATCACAGAATCACAGAGTTGGAAGGAGTCATACAGGCCTCTAGTCTAACCCTTTGTGCAGTTCAGGATCAGCCTAGACTAGAGCATCCCTGACAAGTGTTTGTCCAGCCGCTGCTTAAAGACTGCCGGGGGGGGGGGGGTGCCTCACTTCCCTAGGCAACTGATTCCACTGTTGAACAACTCTTACTGCAAAAAAGTTTTTCCTAATATCCAGCCGGTACCTTCCTGTCCTTTAATTTAAACCCATGATTGCGAGTCCTCTCCTTTGCTGCCAACAGGAACCGCTCCCTGCCCTCCTCTAAGTGACAGCCCTTCAAATATTTAAAGAGAGCAATCATGCGCCCCCCACCTCTTCTTCTCCAGACTAAATATCCCCAAGTCCCTCAGCCTTTCCTCATAGGGCTTGGTCTCCAGGCCCCTGATCATCCTCGTTGCTCTCCTCTACACCGCTTCATTCTGTCCACATCCTTTTTGAAGTGAGGCCTCCAGAACTGCACACAATACTCCAGGTGCGTCTGCCCAGTGCAGGGTACAGCGTATGAGCTTTCGTGAGTCACTGAATACCTTAAGAAATGAACAGTGACTTACAAAAGCTCCTCCCCTGCCACAGATTTTGTTAGTCTTTCAGGTGCTACTGGACTCTTGCTCTTTTCTACTGCTACAGACTGACTAACAGGGCTTACCCACCTTGATCTTTGAGGGCAATCAGCCATACCTGAATGGTGTGTGTGGGGGGGGAAACCCTCTCTGCTTCATGTGGGTCCTTGTGTGTCACTTTATACAGCTGCAGATTTTTACATCAAAGTTATTAACCTCTGAAAAATGGGGGTTATAATAATGGAAGTGCTGACATACTTCATCATGAAGGTTACACGGCTGTGTTGTTATAGTAACTCAGCGTTCTCTATCTAGGAATATCGTGTAAAGGGCCCTGGTGATGTTTTTGCTTCATTAAAAAAAATGGAAATTGAACTTCGTGTTCGTGGCAGTTTCTTGGAATGACAGCTCTGGAACCCAAAGGACTTCCTGTTAACACCAGAGAGGACAATATCCATGAATGGCTAAAGAGGAGCGTGTTCTTCAGACACTTACAATTTTTCCTTGGCAGACAATAACTGGCCAGTGTGTCAGCTGTTAAGAGACATTTCCCTCCTATTCAGTGGTACCCAAAGTCACACTTCCACAAACCCACTTCACTAGCTATATCAAATGTTTCAGGCAGTGGCCATGGATTGTACCACTTCAGATGTGGCAAGCAGGGGAAAGCTCATGCTTGAATGCTTTCTCTTACAAACAACAAACTCTCCCAGAAAATTAGCACACAAGAGGAGAAATGCAAGGGTAGCCTTATCGCCGATACGTTAAACAGGAGCCTTTTACATGTGAGATCCCCACCCTGAAGTCTGAAGTGGTACAATCCTGAAAACGTAGTTCCCACTGTGCGATTCTGCTCTACGTGTAAAGACCATCCAGTTCTAGCAGTGTTAATACAGCGAAATGTAAACACAGTAGTGTGTATTGCTTTTTTCTTCTTCACTGGTTTCTTAGCCCAAGCTGAGGAATCTGGTAATGGACCAGCCCTGAGCTGTATGTTCCAGCTTTTTCATTTCTTTAGATTTAAAGGCCGTATAGAACTAGAGTTGCCACCCTCCGGCTGGGGGCTGGAGGTCTGCTATTACAACTGGTCTCCGGGCAACAGAGATCAGTTCACCTGGAGAAAACAGCTGCTTTGGAAAGTGGACTCTGTCTCTGTGGCATTATACCCCACTGAGCTCCCTTCCTTTCCCAAACTGTGCTCTCCCCAGGCTCCACCCCCCCCCCCAAATCTCCAGGTATTTCCCAACCCAGAGCTGGCAACCCTGTGTAGAACTGCAATCCACCCCCCCCCCCGTCTTCCGGTCCTGCTCAAGGAAAAGGCTAGCAATGCTGTCTCTCCTGCCGTCTTCTCCACAGACTGAGTGGAGGAAAGAGCATAGTGTAGGCCTCAGAGCCTACACTAGTCATGTGCTCTGAGTAGGGTCGCCAGCTCTGAGTTGGGAAATACCTGGAGACTTTGGGGATGGAGCCCAGGAAGGGCAGAGTTTAGGGAAGGGAGAGACCTCTGCAGGATACAATGTCATAAAGTCCACCCTCTGAAGTAGCCGTTTTCTCCAGGGGAACTGATCTTGGTCATCTGAAGCGCAACCAGAGGTCATTTCGGGGGGGATCGCGGGGGATCGCAGTTACCCCGGGTGAGGTACGGGGGGCGGGGCACATGATGAAGCCCCGCCCCCTGCTTCCAGCTGCCCCGCTTCCGGCCCTCATTCAGCCAGGAGGAGGCAGGAGAAGAGG
>NW_015159747.1:294483-298607 GCF_001447785.1 Gekko japonicus
GCGGCCGGGACCGTTGGGGGCGGGGTGTGTGGCCTTATGACACACTTCCGGTGATGTCAGGGGGTGTGGCATATGCTAATGAGTTATGCTAATGAGTTCCCCTAGCTCTTCTTCTATGAAACGACCCCTGAGCGCAACTGTAATAGCAGATCTCTAGGTGCCACCTGGAGGTTGGCAACTCTAGCTCTGGGGGCTATGCTGTGTGAATTTGTGGCATAAATAATTAGTGATACAAAGGGAACAAAATCCTAAACAGCTGAAACAGGAATTGGGGGGGGGCCTCTTAGAGCTGCCTACATAGAACTCTCCTCTGGCTTGAGATTCTGATAATCTTTTGATAGAGAATGTGTTTGATCGACAGTTTCTATGGACACTTGACAATCACCATATACTGTGATTGACTAGCAGTTGACGAAAGCACATAATTATGCTGGTGGTGACCTTGTTCGACAAAGACAGCTTTGAATACGCATAATTCAAATGTAGGCTTGCTATTATCACAATGAAAGATGTACAAGACCGGATTTCTTTGTATTAAGCGGACTATAGTTACCTCTCAAAAGGGGTTTGTTTTTTAAAGGATGCTCATTCTCATCTGCAAAACATGGCCATTATGTAGCTTTATAAGATGCAGTGGTCAGGTTACCGTAGCGATAGATGGCAGCTACAGAATCCTGAATTCGAGAAGATCGGGTTGCAAGCAGCATGTCGAACAAATCCATGCATGAAGGCTTGTTTGTCACAGCAGGAAAAGGAGGGGGGTCAGACAACTGGACTGGGGCAGGAGTGGGTAAGATGTGCTATCACTACTTTATCTCCGGGGAAAGATTTAAAGGCACATGTCTAGTGTTTGAGCTGAATGCATACAAGAACACAGGAAGCTGCCTTTTCCTGAGTTAGATCATTGGTCTATCAAGGTCAGTTCTGTCTACTCCGACTGGCAGCATTGCTCTAGAATCTCAGGTAGAGATCCCGCATATCACCTCCTACCAAATACATGTAATTGGAGATGCCAAAGATCAAGCGTAGGACCTTCTGCATGACCAGCAGGTGCTCTTCCACTGAGCCATGGCCCCTCCCCTGAAGTTGTAAGGTGAAAACCTTGTTTGTGCATAGCTGCTCCCTATTGGGTATTGAGTCGGTCCGAGGTTTAGACTGCAAATAAAAATGCAATTGTGACTTTAAGAAATCATAAGACAGACCACCTTGCCCCAACTCAGTACTTGCATGCACTGAGAATCCCATTAGAAGTTCCATGGAGCCATTCCTAGGACTGCATTAAACTATACACTAATGGGAACAATTCAGGTGGGTAGCTGTGTTGGTCTGAAGAAACAGAACAAAGTTCGATTCCAGTGGCGCCTTTAAGGCCAACAAAGGCTGCGGTCACACGGAGCATTAGCCACGCTAGAGGGACAGAAGATAGGCGGATTTTCCGGGCGCGATCTCACCGCCACATCTGGGAAGCATCGAGCTCCCGTGGCGAACCCGAGGCTTCCCGCAGAAGATGCGCGGTAAAAAACTAGTACCTCAGAGGTACTAGTTTCCTGAAACCGCGGGACAAGGGCGGGCGTCTGATCGCGTTTCTGGTGTTAGTCCCACCGCCCGCCCATGTCCCCTCGGAAAAAGGTGTGTTTTTTTTCAGTCTCCACGGATGCGCACAAGCACCCAAGGGAGCGCACATTTGAGTTTTTTTAAAAAACCAACCTCGTTTGCCCCGCGCCCCACTTCTTTGCCGTGCCGCAGGACTGTGGAGTGATCGGCACTTCCCCCCTACCACGGGACCTCCACGGGACCTCCATTGGTAGGTCTGCTCGGGCAACCGCACGGTTTTTAGCCCTGGGGCTAACAGCCACGTTTCCCCCCCGCATTTTCCTGCCCGTGTGACCGGGACCAAAGTTTAATTCTGGGTATAAGCTTTTGTGTGCATGCACATGAAAGCTTATACCCAGAATTAAACTTTGTTGGTCTTAAAAGGTGCCACTGGAATCAAAGTTTGGAGTAATGGGAAAGGTTAGATGCAAATCTTATAACAAATAAATACCTGCCCCCAAATGATGGCAAGGTCATAGTTGGAAGCTAATGTAGTTGGTGTATCTATACAACAAATATGGTTTAATTGATTCCTGGATAAGGAAACAGTATTTCTTTTAATAGCATTTTATTGTCTTTTGGAAAATTTAGCTGACAGGTGTTCAAGGCTTTTGTTTGAAACCGGCAATGTCCCTTGAATATTTATGAAATATGATTATTATTTTTTAGTCCCAGAAGCTGTCAAATCACCTACGCTTATGCAAAGTTACATGTTCTAAAATGATGCCGGGAGAACTCCCCAAGGGCCAAAAATGGCAGGAGATAAACAAATCATTCATCTCCGGATGCTTTGATCCGCTGGTGTTCAGACCTCCCTTTGGAACATCATGTAATGAGTTTTTAGTGAAGCGAAATTCTCAGCTGCTCTGTGCTGGGCCAGGTGGTCAGTGACGGAGAGTGGGGTTTGCAGCCATTTGCGCTTCAGAACTGAAAATTGGCTTCGTCCTAGCAAATGCATAAGAATTTCATCAGCTCCATGACAGTTTGGCAGGGCCTGCAAGAGCAGGAAGTTATGATGTGTCTGAATGACACACAAAAAAAAGTGTGAACAAATTACTTTTCATAAATCAGATTTCTGGAGGCTTCAATTTCAACTTCTTTCTCTTGGTTAAAAAAAAGAAGAAGACTATGTCCACAATACTACTTGTCCACTGTTATTTGTTGTTCTAAGCTTTTCGAATACTTTTCGTATGAATCCCTGCTAAGGTTAAGTTGCTAGGTTTTTTATTGGCTCTTCACCTTCTGCCTTTAACAGCATCTACAGCTGTACATATTAGCAAGTGACATGGATTATTTTCATCCTGGGAAAACCTGCAGGTTTTGACAGGTACAGTGGCTGTTAAATGCATGGGTTAGGCCAAATTCAAGGTGCTGGTACTGGCCTTTAAACCCACATATGGCTCAGGGCTGGTATTACCTTTAAGACTGCCTACTTCCATATGAACATGCCTGAACCTTCCAGAAATCATCAGAAGCTGTCGCCATCTGAGTCTACGTTAGGGCTGCCAAGTGGGGGCGGGTGGCGGGTAACCCCCTGCTTTGGAGGCCTGATTTCTGCCGCCGCGGAATTGGGCCCCGGGGGGAACTTTGCCCCCCGAAGCGCAGCGTGGCTGCGTCACCGGAGGTGACTCAACCATGTCGATCACGTTGGGGGCGTGGCCCTGATCGTCGGAGGGAAAACTCTATGGTCTTCTGGTGACATGCTAGTGGCGTGCGCGCGCGACAAGGAATGGCTCTTGAAGCGCGTCTAGGCTCCCCCGCCGGTAAGTAAAAATCACTTGGCAACCCAGGAAAAGGCCTTTTTGGTTGTGGCACCAAAACTCTGGAACTCCCTCCCCAAGGAGATTCATCTGTCTCCTATTATTGTTATTTTCTGCCACCTGATGAAGACTCCTCTGTTTTGCCTGGTGTTCCCTCACTGACTCTTATTGAGCCTCCTCCCTCCTTGTGTGCCATCTGGCAACACACAATGGAGGGGGAGGATTTTGCTGTGCTGTCCCCCAAAGCCCGAATTCCCACCATGGAAGCTTGTTTTGTGAAAATAATTCCCAGCCTTTCCCACTCGCTCACTCATTCCCAGAGAGTTGTGAGAGTCTACATGCGCACCACAACCATAGAGGGATACTGTGGACTGCTGTACAAGTTCTCACATGCTCGCACACCCACAAACCCCTCTTGTCATTGTGTGTGCTTGGGGAAGAGTTACAAGAGAGCAGCTGCTTCCCAGTGGTGTACTCAGACAGGGAGGGAAAGGGAGACAGGCTGCTGTGCCTGGGCTGAAACATGTACCCTCAGGGGTCGTTTCGTAGAAAAAGAGCTAGGGGAACTCATTAGCATAACTCATTAGCATATGCCACACCCCCTGACATCACCGGAAGGCCACACCCCCTGACATCACCGGAAGTGTTACATAAGGCCACACCCCCTGACATCACCGGAAGTGTGTCATAAGGCCACACACCCCACCCCCAACGGTCCCGGCCGCCGCCGCCGGCCTTGCAGCTCCACTGCCGAGCCCCATGAGGGGCCCG
>NW_015159747.1:300471-309864 GCF_001447785.1 Gekko japonicus
CCACACACCCCGCCCCCAACAGTCCCGGCCGCCGCCGCCGGCCTTGCAGCTCCACTGCCGAGCCCCATGAGGGGCCCGGCGGTCGACCTGCAAGGCCGGCGGGAGTGCAAGGAAGCCCCGCGAAGGCCCTCCCTGACCCCAGGCAGGCAGGGGTGGGGAGAGGCAGGGAGGAAGCAACTTCCTCTTCTCCTGCCTCCTCCTGGCTGAATGAGGGCCGGAACCGGGGTGGCCGGAAGCAGGGGGCGGGGCTTCATCATGTGCCCCACCCCCGTACCTCACCCGGGGGAACTGCGATCCCCCGCGATCCCCCCAAAATGACCTCTGTGTACCCTACACTTCCTCATGCAAAGCTTGCAAAGTTGGCTGTCTTGTTGCTGCTGCTCCCCCTCCCTCTATTTGAGAGGAAGGAGGTGTTAAAAAAATGATGCACTCTGGGTGCCAAATACACTAGGCACACTACTGGCCCTAAGCTCTCCTGGCTCTAAAAATAAGAAAGTCAACTCTGCAAGGTAGAACACTCATAAAGTGAGTTTCAGAAGACAGTAAATTTGGTAGCTGTAGTGAATATGGGCTACAGTACTGGATTCGGATCGAAGCACCGAACCCCAAGAATAGCATGAGGTATATTTAAATCAATTTATAACAAGATTGTGCAGGAACATTCAATAAAAGAACAGGGAAGATAAAATAATAAAGTTAAATATCTACAATTTTTACAAGCACTGGTTCTAAATCCAGATGTTACCTTGACAACACTGAATCCAATGGAGTTTCAAAGTCCAAGTCCAACAGCTGTTCTGACCCACTCAGAATCAAGAAAAGTTAGATGTCAGACAGACAAAAGGCAGAAACTAAATGAAGCATCTTTCTTTATGCCTAGTGACCTGCATTGGCCTGATCCTAGTGGACCCATCAAACTACATCCAATGATGTAATTTGATCAATCATTCATGTTGCTAATCAGGTGACTTGCCAATTAGAACAAATACTCTGCAGCTGCATGGAGTCCAATTAAGCAAGGGTACTTACTCTTGGAGACTTTGAAACTGCTAGGCTTAATGGTCTGCCTGACACCTTTGACAACCTCCCATCTCCTTATTGCTTTTTCTGAAGCTACTGTTAACTCGACCTTGGTTTCCCAGAGACGAGTAAAACTTCCATGAACCATTGTTTGAATCCACAAGAGGCTGCTAAAAAGGGACCAGTCTCTTGACACACCGGCCTATTTTTCTTTAGCTAAAAATTGCCCTATTCTAAAAAGAAGTTCTGGTTCTTTAAAAGCAAGTTGTAACATCACAAGTTAAGAAAGCCTAATTCCCCCCTCCCAAATTCTGAGGGTGGAGTGAATTGATGTTCCAGGTATGGTGATGCATCTACCGGCCTTGCTTTGGCTACAGCCCTGCCTAAGGAAAGAGAGGTAGAAGAATTACAGCTGTAAATGGGAAAAGGGTCTGAAAAGGAATCAAGTGAAATAACATGGCTAAGAGGAAGTGGGGTGGAAAGGGAACACTTCAGGGGAATGAAAATAGGGGGAAGAATCTGAGCAAGGAAAGGAAAGAACAAATCCTTAAACTCTAATTCAAACACCACAAGTCCCTAAACTTGAGTGAGTAGCTGTGTTGGTCTGAAGCAATAGAACAAAGTTTGAGTCTGGTGGCACCTTTAAGACCAACAAAGCTTAATTCTGGGTCTAAGGTTTCATATCTGAAGAAATGTGCATGCACATGAGAGCCAGTTTGATGTAGTGGTTAATCTCTAATCTGGGAGAACTGGGTTTGATTCCCCACTTCTCCATATGCAGCTGCTGCTGTGACCTTGGGTCAATCACAAGTTCTTTCAGAGCTGTTTCCTCAAAGGCAGTTCTCCAGAGAGTTCTCTCAACCCCACCTTACCTCACAGGGTGTCTGTTGTGGGGAGGGGAAGGGTATAAATCCAGTCGCTTCTTCTTATACCCAGAATTAAACTTTGTGGATCTTAAAGGTGCCACTGGACTCAAGTCCCTAACCCAGGCCCGTAGCTAGGTCATTTTTCATGGTGGGGCCCGGCTTCGATGTTCCAGAAGTGACATAGGCATGTGAGGGATTACACTGGGTTTCCTTTGTCACTCCTCTTACTCTCGAGGCGTAAGAACAGCAGCAAGGGATACCCAGTGCGGACCATTCTCTATGCCTGCTTCTGCTGCCACCATGAGGTGAGGTCCTACCTGAGCTCCTACAGGTGAGTGGCGGTGAGCTCTACCTCCAACGTGCCTGTCCCTGCCTCTGCACGGGGCAGTCGAAGGTGCGGCGCTGGCTGCTGAGCCCCACGCGCAGGGTGCGTGACCCAGGAGGCCACCTCATTGCCGCTGCCTGATCCCTGTGGCTTTCCCCACCTGCTGGCACCCGCTGCCGCACTACCACCACCCACTGGCACTCGCTGCTTTGGAGGCTCTTTGGGATGGGACAGGAAGTGCTCCAAAGGAGAGCCTGCTGTCTGCCCTCAGCCTGCCTGCTGTGAGTGCTGAGGCGATCAGGGGGGAGGGGGCACCGAGGGAGGGGAAGCCAAGGCTTGGGGAAAGGACCCGTTAAAAAAGGCAAGGGGGCCGGGCCCCATAGGCCCCACAATAGCTATGGGCCTGTCCTAACCTGTAACCTTTGTTACAGCACTGTTTCTAACAAGAAAAACAACCGGAAGCTTGTATAGCCAAGTCCAGAATAATGGCTTTGGTGGGTGGGGTAGGACTTTTGTTGATGTGCGTGTGAGGGGGGAGTAAACTTTTGTTGTGGTGACTTAAAGCCAAGCAGCCCCATTTGCTCACAAAAGTCAGCCTCCTGGAGAAACTGCCAGGGTAAGAGGATTGGATGTCATCCCAGAAATAAAAGCAGTGGAGAGTAAACCTAGCAGTAATACTGCTCCCATACTGAGTCCAGCAGAAACCTGTCCCTGATAGAGGCTGTTGGCTGAAAGGAATTGGACTAAATTACCAGTTGTGGGTTTGTAATATGAAATCTATTTGAGAAACGGGAGAAGAGGGCACAGGTCAAGAGACTCATTTTGCTGAGGGCATATTTATGGAGGACCTTTGAATGACAGGGTCAGGGTGAAAACAAGTCAACCTATTACACCTGCAGGAAAGGAGGGAAGCAGTTTCCCATATTCCCCGTTGGGCTAAAACACAAACTATGAGATGTTTGGGGGTGCTAAGAGATTTTGGTTTTGTAAATATTGGGGAGCTATGTAGTGTTCTAAGACTGGACTCCCAAGAACAGTTTCCTGAGAGTAAGCCTAGCTGAATAAATGAGTGCACCTCATTTACTTCCAAGCAGACCTGCTTAGACTTTCTCCCTAAGCTCCAGGCAGTCCTTTCAATTAAAATAAAGTAGGTTTTTAGACCCTGCTTTTCTCTACCCTAAGGAGTCTCAAAGCGGCTTACAATCACCTTCCCCTTCCTCTCCCCACAACAGGCGCCTTGTGAGGTAGGTGAGGCTGAAAGAGTTTTGAGGGGACTCTGACTGGTCCATGACCGCCTAGTAGGCTTCATGCGGAGGAAGAATGGAGAATCAAACCCGGTTCTCCAGATTAGAATCTGCTGCTCTTAACCAATACATCACACTGGCTCTCAGGTCTAGTAGGTCTAGAAGATCTGCTGTCAGCCACAAAAAGAAAGTGTGGCCTGATCAGAAAGCATTTAAAGATACTACTTGTATTTTCCATATAGTTGTAGATTTTTCCGGGCTGTATGGCCGTGGTCTTGGCATTGTAGAACCTGGCATTTCGCCAGCAGCTGTGACTGGCATCCTCAGAGCTATAACACAGCAAGATGGAGTACTCTCGGTATCAAGGTGAGAAGAAAAAATGGTAGGTAGGTAATTTATATCCATTAGCATGTCACAGCCTGGGGAACTCCTACAAGATAATGACTCAGTCCTACCCCACCTTCTGAGTAGATATAAATTGCCAGTCACAGCTGCTGACGAAACGTCAGGTCCTACAATGCCAAGACCACAGCCACACAGCCTGGAAAATCTACAACAAATGAATTCCGGCTGTGAAAGCCTTCGACAACATATTTTCCATATAATTTCAGAAATAACCATGTGGCTGTTGTATGAATAAGATGTGCTTAAGCCTTATTGGCACATCCTACTACAGGGGTCCTCAGCCTTTCTGAGCCTGTGAGCACCTTTAGAACTTTGATACAGAGTGGTGGATGCAACCACAAAATGGCTGCCTCAAGAGGCGAAGCCAGCCACAAAATGTCAGGGAGTGAGGTTAACAGTCATTCTTCAGCATTTCTGTTCTGCTTAACGAGATGCTTTTAAAAATCAAACTATAAATATTTTCTTGAATATAGTCAACATAGTGAAGATCCTCATGTTGTGGTGGCAGCTGTTGCCAAAGCAACGTCCTTAAAAACCTGCACAGCCATTCAGACCTCCAGGGACCAATCAGAAGCCCTGTTGGGCAAAAGCCCTATCTGGCCTTACCTATTTTCTAAAAACACTTGGCAGGTGCCAGGAAAGGTGTCAGCAGATGCCACGTTGGGGACTCCTGTCCTACTGTATCTCATTAGATTACATTAAAGTAAGCTCGTGTGCCTTCCTGACAGAAAATACATGTCATATAGCATAAAACAAAAGGGGCACAATGTCAAGTGCAGGTAAAATAGAAATACAGAGCTCACATAGGCATTTTTGTGCTTCCACAGTTCACCATGTTGACTTGCCAGCAATATCTTCAAGCCCTAATACTAGGAAATACACAAGAGTGTGGGAATACTGAACATGGCTTGCCCCATGAACACCGAGTTTTCAAGATTTTTATTACATTACATTTCTAAATCCCCACAAATATGGGGCTCTAGGTGATGGACAAATTTAAAACTATTAAAACCATAAAACCATATCCGACATATTATACACAGTAAAACAACTGGTGAATTTGTGTTTTGTAGTTCCCTCCTGTTCCTGGTCTGTGAATGCTTCATGGGCACAGGGAAGGAATAACTCACATGGGAATAGGAGATTTAGGTAGAGTAGGGGGCCAGCCATGGTGTAAACTGTTGCTAACCTTATCCAAATGCCTGGCAGAACATCTTTGCCTTACAGGCCCTGCGGAATTGCATAAGATCCTGCAGGGCCCTGATGTTATTTGGCAGAGAGTTCCACTGGGTTGGGGCCAGGGCCAAGAAGGCCCTAGCCCTACAGCTGGATCTCTCTATATCAACATGACCCAGTGGCAGGTTCTTTCTGACAACATGGAGCCAAACAGGGTACATCCTCTGGAGTTCTTCTTGGAAATGATTACTTACAAATCTCTCCTATATAATAATTCTATTTTCGAGTGGCAATGTTCGATGCACTCCCGAATCAGTTGGCTCCCTGATCTGTCACTCAAAAGATCACTGGCTCCATTGCCACAGAAGCAGCGCCCCCCCAAATTTACCTCAGACTGTGCCCGGCTCCCTCAGAAGACGGACACTCCGTCCCTGCCGCTGCAACCAGCCCCCTCAGAAGATGGAGACTCTGGCCCTTCTGCTTCGCTCTGCTGCTCCGCCTGGCCCGGCCTATGCTGAAGCCGGTGCCTATGGGCAGTAGACGCCACTGCCTGCCCCTGTCCACCGCCCACTGCTTATTTGGGAGGAGCCGCGCTCGACCCAGCTCCAGACCTGCCAATGGTCCAGGTAGCCGGCAGTGAGTGGCCTACTGGGGAGGTGGGTGGGAGCTGGGGAGCCGCAGCGCTGTACTGAGGGAGAAGGAGGAGGAGGGGGGTTAGTGGAACAGGGGCGAGAGTCCTGCTGCTGCTGCCGGGGCCCCAGGCACACATGCTGCTGCTGCTACCGCCGCCGCCACAGTTTTCACTCGCTGAGCAGCTGCCCGGAGAGGCAGCTGCTCTGGTCCTGCCCAGTATCCGGCGGCGGAAGGGGAGGCAACAGCAGAGGAAGTGCAATCTGCCCAGCCCTCCGTGTTGCTGCCACGCCACTCCCTCACTCCCCACCCACCTGGCCGGGGTGACTCCGCGGCAGCTCTGGGCCCTGCATGTGGCGGTAGAGGGAGCGGGGGGGGCAGCACTGTGGTGGGACACAAGCCACAGTTCATCCCGGCAGCCAGGGCGAGTGGCCTCTGGCAAATGGGGGGCAGCAGGCTCACCGTCCCACCCAGAGAGAGGCCTGGCCTCCCGACCACAGCAGCAGTCACCACAGCATGGCTCCCGTCCTGCGGTGGTCTGGCCATGGTGCTTGGACGGAGATGCCGTGGGGGGGGGGGACAGCCGACTACTGCAGGCCGGAACACTCTCCCAGACCCTTTTTTTAGCGTTCGTTTCATTTATTTCTGCAACGGGCCTTATTACTAGTTAATAATAAAATAAATCAGAACAATGGCTGGTAAATTATGATGAAGAGTCACTTTGAAGCATTTATTTATTTACTTCATTTATTCCCTGCCTTTCTTGCCAAAGAGGACTCAAAGCAGTTTACACCATTTTCCTCTCCTCCATTTTATCCTCACAACAGCCCTGAGAGGTAAGTTAGGCTGAGAGAGTGTGATTGGCCCATGGTCACCCAACAAACTTCTCTAAGGCAGAGTAGGGACTCAAACCTGGGTCTCTCTGATCCTAATTTGACATTCTAATCTGTACACCAAATTGGCTTCAGTTCACAAGATCCCCTCAGCATTTGAGCTGGGGGTTACTTACATCTAAAAACAGCCTTGGTGGTACCGGTTTCAACTCTCTTAAGGATTAACTACATATATGATGTGAATAGTGTAAAAGAGAACTTCCTTTTAGCCTTCCTTCCACGGTCACTGTGTCATGCTTCTAGACAGTCTTGGAGAATTATTCGAAAAACCACAGTGGTATAACAGCATTTCTAAAGAGAAAATTGTCACTGCCTGCAGTAGTTCTCTGAAGCAGCTGCATATCAGTGCCCATATAAATAAATAATTTCCATTGTCCAAGAAGTGGTGGCTGCAGCTACAAGCATAGACAGCTTCAAGAGGGGACCGGATAAACATGCGGAGCAGAGGTCCATGAGTGGCTATTAGCCACAAAGTACAGATAGAACACTCTGCCTGGGGCAGTGATGCTCTGTGTTCTTGGTGCTTGGGGGGGGGAGGGCAACAGTGGGAGGGCTTCTGGAGTTCTGGTCCCACTGGTGGGACTTCCTGATGGCACCTGGGTTTTGGCCACTGTGTGACCCAGAGTGTTGGACTTGATGGGCCACTGGCTTCTCTCATGTTCTTATGTTATTGTCAACATTAATTCTAAGGATTAAGTTAAATGAGACACTGGGACATCTGTGAATGGATCTGCCCAGTGCTTTTTTAAAGGTAGCTTAAATAATCGGCGGGGGCCTGATTGACAGCAGAATGGTAGTGGGGGAAGGGGTTTGATCCTCCCCCTCCCCATCCAGTTTTGCTGCTCTAAAGAGAACTCCCTCAGGCTGTTATTAACACTGGAAGGCAAAGCTGCATGGTGGGAAAAGGTTACCTCAGCAGTGGCCATTGTGGCTGCAGTTCACCTCAGCCCTCAAAATACAGACTTAGCATTTTTACCAATCATTTCCATAAACACCACAAACTCCACTTGATGGGGCAACCAAATAACAGGTAGATTCCATAACTTTGAAAATGCTGTGACCCCCCCCCCCCAATCCAAAAACAAAACAAAAACCATGTAGATAAAAGCTATTGGATTCCAGCACTTCAGATGTGAACGTCTATGGTCCACCTTCAGCAAACAACCCCCCCCCCGCACTATTTTCTATTGGTTCGTTTAGAAAAGATTAAAAACAGAACGCTTCACTTACAGTTTGGGACAGGACAGAGCTCGGCTTAGTATTTCGTTTCCTTCTCAGTACAGCCAGTTTTAGTATTTAGTATAAAGTGTTTGCTTCACAAAAGTTCCATTCATAGTGGAAGCATAAACCGATCATCAGGTAGCTCTGGAGTCCAAACGCTAATTTGATTTCGGAATGGTGTTATATTGCCTTGAAAGCAGAAACCTGATTTTAAAACGGTGCCGGGGGAGGTGCTTTAAATCCAGAGACAAAATTAACATTGCGGAGGGATTCCAAAGAATTGCTGCAAGTCAGTCCAAGGGATTGTGCTTCCCAAACAGGCTTGCTAACCTCCAGGTAGGGCCTGGAGAACTCCCAGAATTACAACTAATCTCCAGGCTACAGAGAAAAATTCCTCTTATGAAAAGGGCTGCTTTGGAGGCTAGACTCTATGGTTTTTAAATGCCACTGAGGTCCCTCCCCTCACCAAACCCTGCCTTTTCCAACCTGGAATTGGCAACCGTAATGTTTGGGGTGTTTTTACACTGAACAGAGGACTCCCCCCAAACTTCTTACAACTTGCTATAAGAAAGAATTAATTACAGCATTAAAGGTAAAGGTAAAGGTTCCCTTGCTCGAAAGCCACTCGAGTCCGACTCTAGGGTTGCGGTGCTCATCGCCGTTTCAAAGCCGAAGAGCCAGCACTGTCCGAAGACGTTTCCGTGGTCATGTGGCCAGCATGACTAGACGCCGAGGCGCACGGAACGCTGTTACTTTCCCACCAAAGTGGTCCCTATTTATCTACTTGCAATTTCATGCTTTTGAACTGCTAGGTTGGCAGGAGCTGGAACCAGAGACGGGAGCTCACTCCGTCATGCGGCAACCCGGGTCTCGAACTGCTGAACTACCGACCTTCCACAGCCTGCAGTTCAGCGTCTTAACCACTTGAGCCACCGCAGCATTAGGCAGCAGTTAAACCACAAATAATAAAACAGGAGGGGAAATCTCTTCTTACAACTTGCTGTAAGAAAGAATTAATTACAGCATTAGGCAGCAGTTAAACCACAAATAATAAAACAGGAGGGGAAATCGAGGCAACTTCTAGGGATGCCAGCCTCCAGATGGGACCTGGGGATCCCTCGGAATTACACCTTGTCGCCAGACTACAGAGGGAAATAGCAGCTCTGGAGACTACAGAGGAAAATGCCAGCTTTGGAGACTGGACTCTATAGCATTGCACCCCAGTAAAGTCCAGGCCCTCTATGCCAGCCTCCAGATGGGACCTGGGGATCCCTCAGAATTACGCCTTGTCTCCAGACTACAGAGATCAGCTCCCCTGAGGAAAATGGCAGCTCTGGAGACTGGACTCTATAGCATTGCACCCCAGTAAAGTCCCTGCCCTCCCCAGCCTCCACCCCCAAATCTCCGGTAGTTTCCCAACCTGGATCTTACAATGTTACCTCCCCTCCCATTCCATGCCGGTGGCAAAGGGAGACCTGGCAATTCTAGAAACTTCACCAGGTAACGTGACCACAATCTGAGAGCCAGTTTGGTGTAGTGGTTAATTGTAGTGGGTATCCTACAAATGACTCTAATCTGGGAGAACCCGGTTTGATTCCCCACTCCTCTACTTG
>NW_015159747.1:309987-327345 GCF_001447785.1 Gekko japonicus
AGGTGAAGCAGTTTGTAAGCCACTCTGAGACTCCTTTGGGTAGTGAAGGGCGGGGTATAAACCCAATCTTTTCGTCTTCTTCATCATCTGGTTTATATCGAGTCCAAATGTTGACTCCAAAGTGCACCAAATGGTGACGCAGCCACCTGGAGTTTTTAACTTTTGTCCAGGAGAGCTGATCTCTGTCTTCCGGAGATCAGTTGTAATTCTGGGAGCTCTCCAGGCCTCATCTGGAGGTTCAACGCAAGGAGAAAAACCATGAACGAACTACTATGGATCAATGTATACTTTGTGTTCTACAATTAATAAACATACTCTCATACAATCTCTATTCATATCAACATAGTTCATACAGCGATCGGATAATCTATCCATATATGCTCGATTCATAAATATTCCATTCTCATCCAAATTTTTTTTAAAAAGGAATAAAGTGCCTGTGTCATATAAACGTTTCCAGTTCATCTATTTCAAAGTACAGCAGATGAATATTTCAAGTAGTTCAGTTTCAAAGTGCATACGTGAAGACTGTTGGAAGGACGCGTCCGTTCCACCTCTGACAGAGCCTGCTGGCCTGTTGCAAATCTGTTTCCAAAAGGTTTTTCCAAAAAGGGGATAGGACATTGTCCTTACATGTGATGGGACCAGTCAAGGACTTTCTCAGGTACAGACCTTTTAATGTCTACCAGGCCCAAAGGAAGTAGTGTACTCTCTCTTTTAACCATGTTTTCTCACCTGTTCAGAGGCAAGTGTCTACAATAGAATAAGGCTTGGGTTTTTTTTCTTTTTAAACATTCGGGACATGCTCTTTCAAGCAAGGAGGAGTTAGCTGTTTTCATTTAGTAAAAGAGAAAACCCAGGAGAGGAAGATTCACCAGTATGTGGTTCATAATGAAATATTGCTATATTAGCAACTTCTTTGTTAGTATGAGGAGGAAAATATTGTCTTTCACCCTTTTCCCTGACTCTGAGAAGAGTAATGGAAGTTAACTTCTTTGATAACTCAGTTCCAGAAAAGAAATTTGGAACTTTCGTCTCCCCCCCAAAATAAATTTCCTAGCCAAAGAAATCCAAACCTTGTTCACTCCAGGCTGCAGTCCTATACAGATTTGGCTGAGAGCAAATCCTACTGAAGGTAGACTGAGTTGCGTCGGATTAAACATGCGTAGGTTTGCACCAAGGCTTGCCAACTGCCAGGTGACAGAGATCAGTTCCCCTGGAGAAAATGACTGCTTTGGAGGGTGGAGTCCATGGCATTATACCCCCCTGAGGTCTCTCTCCTCCCCAAACCCTCCCCTCCCTAAGCTCCACACCCCAATATCCAGGAATTCCCCACCCCACACAGGGATTCCAGCCTCCAGGTGGGACCTGGGGATCTTCCAAAATTACAGTTCATCTCCAAACTACAGACATCAGTTCCCCTGGAGAAAATGGTGGGCATTAGAGGGCATTGTAGCCCACTGAAGTCCTTGTAGGCTTGCCAAGTCCCCCCGGGGGGCAGGAAAACCCCTGCCTGAGAGGCCCGTTACCCGCCGGTGGTGGATCGGGCCCTGGGAGGAACCCCACCCCCAAAGCACACGACGTGCCCGGCGTCAGCATGTCACCTGGAAGTGACGCAGTCACGTTGGGTGCGTTGGGGGCAGGGCCACGATCATCCGAGGAAAAACTCTATGGTTTTCCCTCGGATTATTGTGGCCCCACCCCCGGTGTGCCCGGCGTAGTTGCATCACTTCTGGGTGATGTAATTGCGGGGCGCATGTGCATGGCCTCCCGAAGCAGCGTTGGACTCCCCCGCTATACAGACGGTAAGGACTTGGCAAACCTAAGTCCTTCTCCTCCCCAGACTCTGTCCCCACATCTCCAGAAGTTTCCCATCCTGGATCTGGCACACACACACCCCATCGCCCATCGGTGGTCAGGGGGGACCTGGCAACGCTAAACCCTATTTTCACCATTTGGTTACCAGAACTTCTGAAACGCATTCCCTCCAGAAGGACTTGTGAAAGTCTCTTTTCTATCAACCCTTAACCTGGTTTGGGATGGTTGTATGCCGTTAATTATCCATTGGGGAGGGAATGCTTTTTATTTCTATGTGTGGCCGAAGTTCTCCTTCCTTTTTGGGTTGTTTTACAACATGGAGAATAAATTCTTGAGTTTAGCTTTTTCCAGGAAGTAGTGAAATAAAATTAGACCTGCAGTGTAAATTATGAGTATTAAATATAAAACTGGGAAAAATCCAACAGTCATTTTCTGCCAGCAGAGGGATGTGTGTGTGTGGTTTTTGCCTCTCCCCCAGCTCCCCCCACAGACCCTCTTTTCACCCCCATGCTGACCCCGAGAGTCCTCTTTCCCCAGGAGCAGCATTTTAGGAAGTTCAGTGGACTTCCGTGGAAGTTCCATTCCATTGACAGAAAGTTACACTTGGATTCAGCCCGGGGCTATTTAGAAAAAAAATCTCACGTGATGTGCATTTTGTTGTCTAAGTCTGTTTGCAATGTAAAGTTTTGTATTTTGCATTATTAATAATAAAATAAAAAAAAATTAAAAAGCAAAAGCCTGAAGCTGCTTTCTGCTCCACACGTAGACTGTTGAAGATCAATAATTTCGGAAGGGAGCTGCAGAGAAAACAGAAAGCGTTTCACACCCGCTTGATGAATTCATAATCAACAGTCCCTACCCCCAAAGCACCCTCAAGCCAATACCTTCCTCCCCCCTACACTACTATTATAATACTTTATAAAAAGACAGCAGTGGTAATAACACTTTGCCCTTTATGGTATCATTAAAGTGCACTGTAAGTGTCAAAATACTGCTGATTAGTGGTGGGTGAACCATTTATACTTGGTAATTTATGCCTCTGAGCAAGCAGTTTGAGTCCTAGATCACTAATAAATTGTCAGTAATGAGGGTGTTCATGTATCTCTGCTCATTTTAAATAATCCTGGTGTTGTGTTCAGTTACTCTGTTGTGTCTGCATATCATAGGGAACTTGATATTTGAGTGGGGTGAAAGCACATGGGGTATGGCTATCCTCTTTGACTGGCCATTCTGTGGCTTTTTGATCAGATGCAACAAGGAAAGTTAAGTAATACCTTCAGGACCAATCAGTGTTTGCAAAATGATACATCTGCTGTCATGACACCCAGAATTCTTCTTTGGTTTCTCCTTCTAGGTGGAAAGAGTTGTGTGTGTCTTCAGTTCTTGCAACTGTTCTGGAGAGTCGGTCAGCGCCACAAAGAGTTGCCCCAGATGGCAACACATTTACACTGGAATGCACAATGGGAGGGACCTGGGCACCGTCTAAAAGGCTAACCCAAGCTATTCCAAATGCATGCATGCTACAGCAGCTCCCACACTCCTTTACAGCGCTGAACTGCCAATGCTCCAATTCTGGAATTAATTTTAGAAATTCTCATCATTAAAGGTGAATTCAAAAAGAACGTGTTGCATTTCTGGCACCAAAGATACAGAGTTAACAGAGTAAGGAATGGCTTAAAATAACTTTAAGATGAAGAATAACTAAAGTTTATTTATGTATTGTACAACAGGCTCCTAAGCCCCTTGGGGGGGGGGATTCCTTCTTCTCTGTGTGTGGGATTTAAAAAAAAAACACCAGTGCCAGGTGCAGCATCACATCACTTCTGATGAAAACCTGGATGTGATATAGGGTAGCTCTAGGAATCACCAGTAAGTCTATGGTAAAACAATATGGTTTTACCAAAGCGTTTCCAGCATTCCTAGAGTTACCTATGTTACTTCTAGGGTGTTTTTTTTTGCCAGAAGTGAAATAATGCTACAGCTGGCATTATGCCCCCCATATGCCTGCCCACATCCCTCCCATTGGTTGCCAGGCAATACCTGGCAGCCCTACTTAAGTCCTGTTCTAGAACAAACTAAGATCATGTGATCTTAGGGCAAGTTCACAAATTACCAATTCCTTGACACTGTAAACTGTTAAGAAATGTCTCTAAATTGTGTATTCTATCCCAACACAGTAGAACAATAAAGAAAATGATAAATCTTTTCTAAGTGCAACTCCAAGACCCCCCTCTCCCCTAAAATATTCTGCTAGAGCAGGAGGCAAGATAACCATGGCTTCCCCCACCCCCATCTTTCCCCAGTCTTATTGTCTTTCTCTTCTCCTGTCTCCTGATTAAGCATTATTCCAGCTATGTCACACAGCACATGGGTGGCAGTGGATTCCTTCAGCTCCCAGTTCAGCATTAGATTTAAATGTAAAGGAGAGATCTCTGGGTTTTTCAGGACCAATCAGTGTTTGCAAAATGATACATCTGCTGTCATGACACCCAGAATTCTTCTTTGGTTTCTCCTTCTAGGTGGAAAGAGTTGTGTGTGTCTTCAGTTCTTGCAACTGTTCTGGAGAGTCGGTCAGCGCCACAAAGAGTTGCCCCAGATGGCAACACATTTACACTGGAATGCACAATGGGAGGGACCTGGGCACCGTCTAAAAGGCTAACCCAAGCTATTCCAAATGCATGCATGCTACAGCAGCTCCCACACTCCTTTACAGCGCTGAACTGCCAATGCTCCAATTCTGGAATTAATTTTAGAAATTCTCATCATTAAAGGTGAATTCAAAAAGAACGTGTTGCATTTCTGGCACCAAAGATACAGAGTTAACAGAATAAGGAATGGCTTAAAATAACTTTAAGATGAAGAATAACTAAAGTTTATTTATGTATTGTACAACAGTCTCCTAAGCCACTTGGGGGGGGGGATTCCTTCTTCTCTGTGTGTGGGATTTAAAAAAAAAACACCAGTGCCAGGTGCAGCATCACATCACTTCTGATGAAAACCTGGATGTGATATAGGGTAGCTCTAGGAATCACCAGCAAGTCTACGGTAAAACAATATGGTTTTACCAAAGAGTTTCCAGCATTCCTAGAGTTACCTATGTTACTTCTAGGGTGTTTTTTTTTGCCAGAAGTGAAATAATGCTACAGCTGGCATTATGCCCCCCATATGCCTGCCCACATCCCTCCCATTGGTTGCCAGGCAATACCTGGCAGCCCTACTTAAGTCCTGTTCTAGAACAAACTAAGATCATGTGATCTTAGGGCAAGTTCACAAATTACCAATTCCTTGACACTGTAAACTGTTAAGAAATGTCTCTAAATTGTGTATTCTATCCCAACACAGTAGAACAATAAAGAAAATGATAAATCTTTTCTAAGTGCAACTCCAAGACCCCCCTCTCCCCTAAAATATTCTGCTAGAGCAGGAGGCAAGATAACCATGGCTTCCCCCACCCCCATCTTTCCCCAGTCTTATTGTCTTTCTCTTCTCCTGTCTCCTGATTAAGCATTATTCCAGCTATGTCACACAGCACATGGGTGGCAGTGGATTCCTTCAGCTCCCAGTTCAGCATTAGATTTAAATGTAAAGGAGAGATCTCTGGGTTTTCAATATGACATCTTAAATGTTGAATACTCCCTTGTTTACAGTGAGTAATTTCAACAACATTTAGCGGATGAATACACAGGCATGTCAAATACAGAAAATCTTGTTGTTATTGTTCAGTCGCACAATCGAGTCCGACTCTTCGCGACCCATGGACCACATCACGCCAGGACAGAAAATATACTTGTCATAAGATTATTAATCTCATTGGCATCTGGTTTGATAGCCTTGAGAAATGTAAAAAGAACAAACATAGAGGCTGCAAATGATGGGCCACCTCTGCCACCTGCCAGACCGCAGAAGATAGGCAAGAAACAGCAAAGACTGAACTGCTTCTTTGTTAAATTGATGGAGGGGGGGGGGAGGTGCTGTTTGTTTTTCCACCAAAAAAATAAACAAATACAAAAGGCTTCAGTGTGTTGTGCCAGTCTGCTGACTTTGCTGCAATTGTCCTTCTGTTCTGTCCTAATTCAATCTTCAAAAATGATCTTATTTGCAAGTGAATTATAGACTCTGTAAATCTAATAGAGTGTTTCCTGTTTCCTCTTTGTGGTTAATCTGGTGGCAGTCACAGCATCTACTGTTCCTTTTGTCGAAGAATCATAGGGCTAAGAACCACCCATAGATCTAAGCCAGGGGTCCCCAATCAAACCCCAGATCTAACCCCAGGGGTTTTTAGAAAGTGGGTGGAGCCAGGTCACACTTTGCCTGGCAAAGCTTCTGATTGGCCACTGGCTGTGCAGATTTTTTAAAAAACTGCTTCAGTAGCAAAGTGTTATTCACTGTGGGACTGAAGGTAAGCTGCGGCAGCCATTTTGTGGCTGGCTCCACATCCTGCACTAACCTGTGGCCAGTGTTCCCTGTTCCCTCTAAGCTGAGTTAGTGTGAGCTAGCTCACAGTTTTTTAGCCTCCGGCTCACACAGTTTTGCCTTCGCTCAGGAAGGAGGGCTCCAGAGCAAACTAATTGATGCAGTAGCCAAATTGTTTGCTCACAACTTTAATGCCAGTAGCCCACAAAGTAGAATTTTTGCTCAAAAGACTCCACAGCTTAGAGGGAACATTGCCTGTGGCAGCAGTTTTGTAGCTGTGTTCTGAATTCTGAAGGTGCCTGGAAGCTCAGAAAGGCTGGGGACCCACGATCCAAGTGACTGCTTTAGGGCAGAATTCCCTTTGCCTAAAAGCCATCCTCAGCAGAAACTTGTCTACCTTTCTCTCAGAATCTCTGAAACAGACTCTACAACTGTTGTGAGCAGTTTATTTTAGGGTTGCCAGCTCTGAGTTGGAAAATACCTGGAGACTTTGGGGATGGATCCGGGAGAGGGCGGGGTTTGGGGAGGGGAGTGTCCTCAGCATGGTACAATTCCATAGAGTCCACCTTTCAAAGCAGCCATTTTCTCCAGGGGAGCTGATCTCTGTCAGCTGGAGATCAGTTGTAAAAGCGGGGGGTCTCTAGGCCCCACCTGGAGGCTGGCAACCCTGGTTTATTTCCTTGGTACCTATAACTGTGGTTTCCCCTCTGTTTAACATAGAGTTCTCCCCTCAAATGGCTGTGGCCCCTCCCCCAGCGTGCCTGGCGTCATGACGTCACTTGCCTGTGACGTGCAAGCTGGGGTGGGGTTTCCCCCGGGGCCCAATTCCGCGGGGGCGGAAATCGGGCCTCCAAAGCAGGGGGAAATCCGCCCCCTGGGGGAAATTGGCAGCCCTATTTACCTGTGAAGATATTGGTGTGCCAGCCAACAAAAAGGAGAGGGAGAGACGAAAACCAGACCAGACACACTTGATGCTGTGGTTGGGTTCAGAAATCTCTGGAGATTTGGGGGCGGAGCCTGGGAAGGTATGTTTTGGGGAAGGGAGGGACCTCAGTGGGATATAATGCCATAGATTTCATCCTCCAGGGCAGCCATTTTCTTCAGGGGCTTATTACCTGGGCTAGCAGGTAATAAGATATGTCCATAGTCTTCTCCCACACAGGTGGCCCCAATGGTGCAACCAGTCCTTGAGGGACATGGCTTGGTTGCTGCTTGGATGGAGAACGGACCCCTGTGTACCAAACAAAAGTGGTCTGTGGTACCATGGTTTGGCACAAATGCTGGGGGTTGCCTAACACTAAAGTTATTAGCCCTTTGTGAAATATCTCTGCAAAAATACCCCTAGCTGATACTGCATCTTACCAGTTTGGTGTAGTGGTTAAGCGCGCGGACTCTAATCTGGGAGAACCGGGTTTGATTCCCCACTCTTCCACTTGCACCTGGCTGGATGACCTTGGGCAAGCTGTAGTTCTGGCACAGCTGTTCTCGAAAAAGAGCAGTTTCTGTCAGAGTTCTCTCAGCCCCACCTACCTCACAGAGTGTCTGTTGTGTGGAGGGGAAGGGAAAGGAGTTTGTAAACTGCTCTGAGACTCCTTTGGGTAGTGAAGGGCGGGGGTATAAATCCAATCTCTTTTTGTTGTTGTTTTGCCTGGATATTTCATTATCACTTTTTTAAAAACTGGGTATCCTACAAATGGGCATGCTGGAGGCCAAAACAGGCTAAGAGAGGGCAAGTGTACACCTTTAACATGGGGAGGGGATAAATAAAGACCACTGAGGAAAAACTGGAAATTTAATGGGGTAGGAATGCCCCCCGGCAGTAAAAGATCAGAACCAAGGACAAGAAATGGCATTGAGGGCTACACAGAAGACAGGGCTCATATTTCTTGGTAGAGGGAATGAGATGAGCACTCTCTTTAGCTTACCCTTAGAATGTGCAGACCAAAGTGTTATTTGTTCATATTTCCTAAACCATGGCTTGACAAAGCCCAGGCACAAGCTCACCATGATGCCTAGGAATTTCATTGTGACATAGGCTTGCCAAGTCCCCCCGTGGGACGGGGAAACCCCCACCCCAGAGGCACGTTCCCCGCCGCTGGCGGATTGGGCCCCGGGGGAACCCCACCCCAAAAGGACATGGCGTGCACGTCACCCGGAAGTGATGCGACCACGCCGAGCACGCTGGGGGCGGGGCCACAGTCATCTGAGGGAAGTGGTCGTGTCACTTCCGGGTGACGTGGTTGCGGCACACATGCGCTTTGCGCGCACTCTTGGATTGGCGCTGGAGTCCCCTGCTCCAGTGTCGATCCGACTTGGGAACCGTATTCTGACACCTAGAATTTTCAGCAGTGATTTTATTATAGCACCACTCAGGAGTTTACAGTGGAAGAAGTGTGAGTTGGATCCAGTCAGTTTTTCCAGTGGTGAAAAGGGGACCACCAAAAAGGCTGTGTTTGGGATCATGGGAGATGCATGAAGAAAGGCCATGGGGAATGGGGGCTGTAATACGACAAGGAGTTGGCCCTTTCTTACACGCCCAGGGAAATGCTGATCACCACTTTGGGGTCAGGAAGTAATTTTTCTGCAGGCTAGTTTGCCCAGGGATCATGGAGGTTTTCTTCTGGGCATGGAACAGGGGTCACTGTGGGGAGGGGAGGTATTTTTCCTGCATGAGATGACCCTGGAGGTCCCTTCCAACTCTGTAATTCTGTGATTCTAACACAGATCCAACCCAAAGGTTATCTGTAATTTTACATAAGAATGTTTTGTGTATGACATAAATATGCATGAAATTCTTGTCACTGCTCATTTATATGTAGCCTTTACGTTATTCACAGGTGGTGTATGAACCTATTTCTTAACCAATTTCTTTCTATATTGGCTACAGCGTTCAATTAAATGGGGCTTTTAAAAACAATAGTGGAATTATGAAAAATTGGGGATACATTAGGCTAGGGTTAGAGGTTAGTTTTTGATGTCAACTAGGAATACTTCTATATTTATTTATATACTACAACATGTTTGTCATAACTTTGATAAAATACACAAAAATAGTGGCTAGGTTCTATGGTAACAATAATTTGAAAATTTGGGCACTACAATGCAAATCACTGAAGGCTAAAAGATGAGTGGGATCCGGAAGTTGTTGGGTGGCTTCTAGAGCCAAAGAAAATCTGTCAAGGACTATCCTAAACAGTTTTTCTGAAGGGGGGGGGAGAGAAATAACGGTCTCCCAATGGCTTTTAAAGCAGGATGTATGAAATATCAACTATGAAAAAAAATCAGGATCCTTCAGAACATCCATATTGTATAGTGGAGCAACAACAAACACCCACAAAAACCTTAATGGTTTATTATTTAACACTGAACTTCAGGGCAGACAACATGTCTTGAAACGAAAGGAATACATAATACTTAGCAGTAGGGATATCAGACTCCCCAGTGGGGGTCCCCATCTCTCCACCACCAAACAGCTGGCCAGTGGGGGGGGACTTACTCCCCCCAAAGGGAACACCAGACATTTAAGCAATGTGCCTACATGACTTCAACATGACCTGGAAGTGACATAGGCACATCAGTGATGTCAGGGTGACACTCTAGGTTTTGGGCAAAAACCCTATGGTAGAAGCTAGGTAGAGCATCGCCTATATCACTTCCGGGTCACATTGAAGTCACATGGGCATGTTGCTAAAATGTGGGATAAACTCCCAGTAAGCCCCCTCCCCCATCCTCTGCCAGCTGCCTGGAGGGACCTGGCAACCCTGCTTAGTGGGAGCTGTTTCTTGCCCCATTAGGCAAGAAACAGCTCCCACTAGGCATTACCAAACTGTTCCAGAATAGGCCCCATCCTGGCCTATTCTGGAACAGTTTGGTAATGCCTAGCAGCCCAGCAGGACATTAGCAGGGAACGTGAACTGTTTGCACTGAGGCCTTCTGGGTTAGCCTCTTAAACTCCATAGAAGGGTTAAAAAAGAAGTTGATAGTATTTGAAAGAACAAAGGAAAATACAAGGGCATGTACGTAAAGAAAAATTATAGTAAGGAAGTGGAGGCAAAGATTAGGATGCTTGGAAAGTTGCCATTAATTTGGAAAAAACGACGCTCAAGTGGTAACAGAGTGACTGAAATGAAGGCTGCAGAATGAATCCAGGTGCCAATTTCTGAGACGGGCAGTGGGGGTGATATATGATAGGCATAATATGCTTGGTGCAGTGAAGTCTAGCTGAGGTGAGGACCAGAGGTCATTTCGGGGGGGAACGCAGGGGATCGCAGTTCCCCCGGGTGAGGTGCGGGGAGGCGGGGCACACGACGAAGCCCCGCCCCCCGCTTCCGGCCGCCCCGCTTCCGGCCCTCATTCAGCCAGGAGGAGGCAGGAGAAGAGGGAGGGTAAGTTGCTTCCTCCCTGCCTCTCCCCACCCCTGCCTGCCTGGGGCCAGGGAGGGCCTTCGCGGGGCTTCCTCGCACTCCCGCCGGCCTTGCAGGTCCACCGCCGGGCCCCTGATGTTGTGGCATATGCTAATGAGTTATGTTAATGAGTTCCCCTAGCTCTTTTTCTACGAAACAACCCCTGGTGAGGACAAGATGGCTGACTTGGAGAAGCTGAGAGGCAGAGAGATGTGTACATAAGACCTTCAGGGATAGAGGCAAGGCATTCTGCTCCCATTCTGAGACGGTCAGTTTCTGTCCCTGAGAATCTCTGCCTAGGAGGACCATTTTGAGAAATTGTTTTTTTATTATTAAAATATTTATATTTATTTATTTTTTTTATTCCTACCATGCTTTCCTCCCCAACAATGATCTCAGCTGCTTGCACCATTTCCATCTCCTCCATTTTAACCTCACAACAACCCTGTGAGGCAGGTTAGGCTGTGACTGGCTCAAAGGTACCCTGCAATCTTCCATGGCAGAGTGGGGATTCCAACATGGGTTTCCCAAATCCCAGTCCATCATTCTAACCCCTATGCCACTCTAGTTCTGCATATTTATTTATATTACTATCCTATCTTTCACACTCAGATTGCCTTTAGAAGGAACTCATTCCTCAGCTAATGAACTGATATCCTTGATATCCTCTCTCTCCGAGGCTATACCTCTGGAGATCAGGCATAGGAGTTCAGTAGTGGGTGAGTCAACAATCAAGAATATAGAGTCAAAAGTAGGGACCAGCAAGAAAATTGCAGGGAGGATGCTGACGTCTGTGTCTTTCCCCATCAGTGCATCCCATCCCCATGCCTTGACTTCCTTCCCTCTCTGCCCTTTTCAAATAATCTTCCACCTGCTCTTTCTCCTCCCATCCCCTTCTCTGTCAATCTTACCCCTCTATTTCTTCCCTTCCCTTCCCTGACAATCTTACCCCCCCTCTTTCCCCCTTTTTCATCAATCTCCTCCCTCTATTTCTTACCCTCCCCTTCTCTAACAATTTACCCCCTCTCTTCCCCCTACTGTTCCCTGTCAATATTTTCCCATCTCTCTTTCTCTCCCTCCCTATCTTGACCTCCTCTTCAGCTGCAGCACTGGCGGTAGGGTCCCCAGGAACTGGCAGGGCCCCTGGGAGCCACTTCATTGGCTACACAGAGAAGAGAGAAGAAGAGATTGGATTTATACCCCACCCTTCACTTGGAGTCTCAGAGTGGTTTACAAACTCCTTTCCCTTCCCCTCCCCACAACAGACACCCTGTGAGGTAGGTGGGGCTGAGAGAGCTCTGACAGAAACTGCTCTTTTCAAGAACACCTCTGACAGAACTATGGCTTGTCCAAGGGCATCCAGCAGCTGTGAGTGGAGTTGTGGGGAATCAAACCCAGTTGTCCCAGATTAGAATCCGCGCACATAACCACTACCCTAAACTGATAAGTAAGCTGTACATACACAGATAACACAATTTTTTTGGGGGGGGGGTTAACCCTTGATATATATTTTTTAATTTTTAAGATTTTTCTGCAACCTGGAGGGTCCCCCAAGTTTGGAGAAAAATCTCTCCATGTGGACCTAATCCGCAGATTTAGGTATCTACAGATCTGTTTACACTTGGGAAATAGATATATACGTGGATTTGTGTCAGATATATTGGCTGCATGGTGCTTGTAGATGTCCACACCTTGACAGAATAGAACAGGCAATGCATTATATTTAAAAAAATCAGATTTATTATGGAAATGAGAATGACAAAGAAAAACACACTCAACAGATGTGTGTTCATCAAGCAGAAATGATAGGGAAAATTGAGTTTATTGAGACAAAGATGAAACATTACTTGAGATGTGAGTGCACTTACCTTGAAATACTAAAAAGGCAACTGGAAACACTGAAAGTGCTAAGTAACTGGAAACAATTCCTGATAATTATTTTAAAAGACAATAAATGAGTGGATGCATATCATTTAGTACAGAAATCTTCTACTTTTAAAAGTTTGCATTTAATTTTTGTTTTAAAGGCATGAACTTTGAAAAACTTCTAAAGAGTGACATAGGATGTAACTGTTATGTGAGGGCAATTAAACTGCCTAACATGCAGCAATCTGAGGAGGAAATCAGGTATATTTGAGAGAAGCCCACTCCACGCTTCCCTCAATGGTGGGCTCCCTTCCATCCTAGAAAGCTTTTTAATTTCTGCATTCATCTTCTCCTTGAAGCAGGCAGACATTTCCCCTTCATCTTTACAAGGCTTATGCAATGCATCCATCAGAATAAGATGGCAGAGCGTTGAGGCAGAACAAGGGAAGGTACTATTATGGACCTTCTGAGGGACTGTATTTTCCAACAGCCAGACACTGACATAGCAGCAGTTGCCTTTTCCTGAGGGGAAGAGGAAGGAAAGGTGAAAGGAAAGGAGAGAAAAGTGAAACCAGAGGTCTGAAGGGGAACAACGGTCAGGAACAGAACTGTGAACGTTGGGGAACTGAAAATGCTGAAGAAACGAACTTCTTGGAGTCCTGCTAACAGACTGGAGCTGAAGGTATTTTATTTGTGTATTTGATCTGTTTATTCACTATTAAGAGAACCCTGGGAAAAAGGGCTTGCAGCCAGTGCCTTCCTACTTCTTACCGATAAGCACAAAATGCTTAGTTGAAGGGCCCTGTTGCCAACCTCCAAGTGGAGCCTGGAGAAACCCCTCCTCGAATTACAACTGAACTCAAGGAGAAAATGGCCGCTTTGGATGGTGGAGCTTATGACCTTATACCCCACTGAATCCCTCCCCCAAACCCACCCTCCTCAGGAGGATCAACCCCCAGATCTCCAGGAATTTCCCAACCCATTTGGCAACTGTACCCTGCAATTAGGGTGCTGGATTTTTCCAGCTGTTTTTATGTTTCTGCCTTCTTTTAATATTGATAATTATTACATTGTTGATTTTATGGTAATACAAGAAGCGGGACCTGCAATTAGGGCTGCCAATTCCCCCCAGGGGGCGGATTTCCCCCCGCTTTGGAGGCCCGATTTTCGCCGCCACGGAATCAGGCCCCGGGGGAAACCCCACCCCGGCGTGCACGTTAGCCGGATGTGACGTGCTGACGCCAGGCACGCTGGGGGCGGGGCCACAGCCATTTGAGGGGAAAACTCTATGTTTTCTACGCTGCAGAACTCTACGCCGTCCGGGAGCCCCCCGCCACAGAACAAAAGGTATTTGGCAACCCTACCCGCAATACTCGCAGCGGGGGAGTATTCCCCACGGCTCCCGGCCTGCAGAAGCAGGATGAGATCCTCACTGAGGAGGAGGCGGCCGCAGGTGAGCCCAGCACAGCAGCAATGGCAGCAAGCCCTGCCTGGGTCCCACCCGCCCAGGTTTCTCCCACTCCCACCAGCAGCAACAGCAGTGAGCCCTGCATGACTCCCAGCTGCCCGCCCGCCAATGCTCTCCCGGCTCCCTCGCACCTGCCAGCAGCAAGCTCTGCCACAGTTCCGAACAGCAATTCCATTCTCCATGCATGTGCAAGAACACAGTTTCATTTTGGGGGAGATTTAAGTAAACATGTCAGATTTTTCTGCACACCTAAGTAATGCCTCAAGTGTGCAGGAGTTTCTGTTAAGCCTCCATGTGCCCTCAATTTGCAGAAATAAGTATCCGCATGCACTGGGGACCCTTGGCTATTAGCAGGGGTCGTTCCGTAGAAAAAGAGCTAGGGGAACTCATTAGTATAACTCATTAGCATATGCCACACCCCCTGACATCACCAGAAGTGTGTCATGTTGGATCCCCAAGCATCGAGAATAAATCCACGTTTTCAAGAAAAGCAAAATTTATTTCAAAGCGTTGAAGACATACTCAAACACGTTCTTTGTTAGAACTGGGGATACACAGGTAGGGCAAGCATAATAAAGGAAATTCAAACAGATACAGATCCAATGAATAGCATTCCCGCTGGCGGGCTAATGAAACGGTTGCGTCATGTACCCCGCCCCCTGTACCTCACCCGGGGGAACTGCAATCCCCTGCGATCCCCCCCCGAAATGACCTCTGGCTATTAGTATATAGATATATGCTTACGTATTACTTTTTGTTGTTGTTCAGTATTACTGGGGGGAGGGGAAATGGTGTGAGGAAATGAAAAGCAAAGAATGACGGATTAATTTTGCACTAGAGGAACTGAAATGGTGACTTTGGGGGGAGGGGTCAAAACAGCTGTGATGAGAAATGAGAAATGCCAAGTCATTTCTAGCTGTAAATGTTCATTTTGACTGCCTCAGAGAATGGGGAGGTGCAGGGGTCATTTGGGGGGGGGACGCCATCCCCCCGGGTGAGGTGCGGGAGGGCGGGGCCTGGAGCTCCCTGCTGGTGCCCGCTGGAGGTCGCCGCCGGCTGTGGGGAGGACACACTTCCGGTGATGTCAGGGGGTGTGGCATATGCTAATGAGTTATGCTAATGAGTCCCCCTAGCTCTTTTTCTACGAAATGACCCCTGGGGAGGTGGCAGAATATTGTGTTGCTTGCGCTCAGACACAGCCAAATCCTTTTGTTAGTTTTACACTCACTTACTGCATAGGTATTGGGCCGCTGAAAAGTAGGCGAGCTGCTCAGATTAACTGTGAAGTATCTGGTATGGCTGCCGCTGACATACAATTTCAGATAAACAGTCGAGGTGTGTGTTTAAAAATTCACGACACAGTCATAACAAATCCCTAGACTTCAGAGTGTTTTTTAAAAAGCTTCATTTCTGCTAGAGGCCGTGGGACTTGGAAGGAAGGCATAGCCTCAATTTTTAATCTTGAATGCACAAAAGCAGTAGTTTTTCCAAACTGCAGTTTTACTAATCTCTTTCCTTTGAAAGGTGGGAAATATATCATAGATCTGTTCTCCTGTAAATCGATTTATCCTGCATTTTAATAAAAGGAAGGCTGGTTACAAGGCGACAGAAATATGTACAGGGCCATATCATTGGCGAACTATCAAACGTGAATAGAACCAGGCACATCACATTCTTTCCACAGGACGATAAATGCTTGCCCAAATACAAAGGTTTTGCTATCCAGACAACTGCTCAGAGTGGATTCTATTAGTTTTCTGTTGGCAATGAAAATTCCGTAAACTGTGTCCCATGTAGCGCTGTGATTCCCCCCCCTGACATTTTGTTAACAGCATGGAGCCTCTGCGGTTGCAGTTTTAAGGGAAAGACTGGCAGGGTGGAAAGGGTGCTATTTATTTCAGTCTTGGCACCATCTCTCTGAGTAAAAATGGCCAGTTTCTCAATGTAGAGCTTATTTATTTATTTAAAACATGTATTAGCCACCTTTCTACCTTACAGGGACTTGAGGCGGCTGACAGTGTAATGAGAAATACAATGGTAGAAGGTGCCATCAAATTACAGCTGAGTTGTGATGACCCTGTAGGGTTTTTAAAACAAGAGACCTTCAGAGGCGGTTTGCCATTATCTGTCTCCATGTCATGACCTTGGTATTCCATGGAGTTCTCCCATCCAAATACTAGCCAGGGCCGATCCTGCTTCGTTTCCAGGCTCTGATGAGATCAGGCTAGCTTGAGCTATCCAGCTCAGGGCAATAAAATACAATAACATACATAAAATACAAACCACTAGTTAAAATCAGTAATTTTAAACTGCTGATAGGGAGAAGAACTAATCAAATGCCATAATGAATAAAACTATCTTCAGCTGTATCCTAAAAATTGAAAGCTGGGGGCCAGGCACAACTTGTTCCATTATCATGGGGCCACCACCAAAAAGGTGCTCTCTGATGTAGGCATCAGACAAGCTTCTTTGGTCAATGGGACGATCAAGAGGACCTCTGCTTGTGATCTTAGTTTCTGGGCAAGAACATATGGGCGAAGATGGTCCTTCTTGCACAGGCCTTCTTGCATAGTCTCAGCTTTCTGTGTTTCTGTTTCTGAGGCTTGATCCATAGTGGCAGCTTTTCTAGTGCCATTGTGAGCTACAGAAGAAGAGAAAGATCGGTTTCATGGTCTGGATGTGGTCAGTGCTCACATGGGAGTCCAACTGGGCAACCCCATATATGCTCCCTTGACATAGCCAAGAGAGAAGATGGGCTATAGAATTGTAAAAGAAAGACTCTTTTCACTCATTCAGAATGCATGCATTCTGTTTGTCCTTGTCATTCTCACAACTGTGTACACGTTCATTCAGTGCACTTATAGCACGATTTGAGCCATTACTAGATTGTAAAGTATAAAAATACATGTCCTCAAACTGGCAATAATTATAATACATCAGTAGACATGATCTGGATCCTGGGTATTGGTCCAAATCTAGGGCTACCAACTTCCAGGGGGCACCTGGAGATCTCCAGCTATTACAATTGATCTCCAGATGACCAAAATCAGTCCCCCTGGAGAAAATGGCTGCTTTGGAGGGTGGACTCTATGCCACTATACCCTGTTGAGGCCCCTCCCTTCCTCAAACCCTGCCCTCCACAGGCTCCACCCCCAAAAGCTCCAGGTATTTCCCAACCCAGAGTTGGCAACCGCATCCCAATCGGAACTGTGTGCATTCAGACACTAACAGAAGCGTCTGTACCCATGTACAACTTGAATCTATATGCATAGAATACAATGCCCTACAATATATTTTTAAAAAACCAAACAAACCTGTGTGTGCATGTCTTAGGGAGCAGAGGTATCTCTGAGGGAACTCCCCCCCCCCCCCCGTTTCCCCCCGGGAAAA
>NW_015159747.1:327359-366488 GCF_001447785.1 Gekko japonicus
GGAGAGGGTTTCGCGGGGGACCCCCCCCCCCCCCCCAGTTTCCCCTGGGCAAACATTTTCTTTTCTTTTCTTCATCTGAGTCTTTGCCAGGGACACCATGAGCCAGATTGCTATCACATAAATGGGATGTCACACATTGAGGCGTCAAGCAATATGCTTTTCCTCTGATAAGCTCAGAACATTTGTTTCAAGCGTGGCCTCTTTACACCAAGCCCGTGTGTGTGTGTGTGTGTGTGTGTGTGTGTGTGTGTGTGTGTGTCTACACAACATACTGCAAACAGCTGGTGACTGTATTATTTTCAGGCATGGAGAAATTCTTCCCCTCCCCCCCCCTTCAGATTACAGATTGCCTTTGTTCTGCAAGCAGCGTGCCTGTCACTCCGACTTTTTCAAAAGGTGTCACAATATTGGTGGGTTGTTAAGCAGCTGATGACTTTTCCCAGATAAACTCTCAAGGAAGTCAACCGCTTTGGACTGTGACAGCCGAACTGGTTCCAGGAAAGTCTCTGTGATGCTCTCGATGTACCATAAAAGAATGTAGAGGCTGTTGCAGGCAGTACTCCCTCTAAACTGTGGAGTCTTGTGAGCAGAATATTCTGCTTTGTGAGCTACCGGCATTAAAGCTGTGAGCAAGTGATTCGGCGGCTGCATAAATTAGTTTGCTCTGGAGCCATCCTTCCTGAGCAAAGACAAAAATCTGTGAGCTGGAGGCTAAAAAACTGTGAGCTAGCTCACACTAATTCAGCTTAGAGGGAACACTGGTTGCAGGTAGCATGTGTGTGTGTGTGCCTCTGTATGCGTAAAGTGCTGTCAAGTCACAGCTGACTTGTGGCCAGGGGTCGTTTCGTAGAAAAAGAACTAGGGGAACTCATTAGCATAACTTATTAGCATATGCCACACCCCTGACATCAGGGGCCCGGTGGTGGACCTGCAAGGCCGGCGGGAGTGCGAGGAAGCCCCGCCAAGGCCCTCCTTGGCCCCAGGCAGGCAGGGGTGGGGAGAGGCGGGGAGGAAGCAACTTACCCTCCCTCTTCTCCTGCCTCCTCCTGGCTGAATGAGGGCCGGAAGCAGGGGGCGGGGCTTCATCGTGTGGCCCCTCCGCACCTCACCCGAGGGAACTGCGATCCCCCGCGATCCCCCCGAATCGACCTCTGTTTGTGGCGACCCCAGCAAGGGGCTTTCAAGTGATAAGCAGAGGTGGTGTGCCATTGCTTTCCTCTGCAGAGTCTTCCTTGGTGGTCTCCCTTCCCAATCTGCGATCCGATGAGATGAAGCTATACCATGCTGCCTTCTCTCCCCCAGCTAGTATCTACTTGCATATATTTAGAAGGAGCTTTAGGCAAACATCCTGTACCTTTGAAATATAGACTAAGGTTTAGTATAATACCCCAGATCTCTGGGTTCATTAAAAAAACTTTTCTCCCTTGGTTTTTCAAATAAACAAGATGGATTGGAGCCAATATGACTCCTTTCTGCCAAGACTTCTGTGAAGTCTTTTATCTAACAGAGGAAGAATTCCCCCAACAAAAAAGTCTTCTTCCATTGGGGAAGCCTTTCCTCATTGCAGGAAAAAAGACTTAAACCTTTCTCAGGAGGAGGGGAGCCATGTTGGTCTGCAGTACAGGCAGAGGTCATTTCGGGGGGGATCGCGGGGGATCGCAGTTCCCCCAGGTGAGGCATGGGGGGCAGGGTACATGACGAAGCCCCGCCCCTGCTTCCAGCCGCCCCGCTTCCGGCCCTCATTCAGCCAGAAAGAGGCAGGAGAAGAGGGAGGGTAAGTTGCTTCCTCCCTGCCTCTCCCCACTCCTGCCTGCCTGGGGCCAGGGAGGGCCTTCACGGGGCTTCCTTGCACTCCCGCCGGCCTTGCAGGCCCACCGCCGGGCCCCTCATGGGGCTCGGCAGTGGAGCTGCAAGGCCGGCGGCAGCTGCCGGGACCGTTGGGGGCGGGGTGTGTGGCCTTATGACACACTTCCGGTGATGTCAGGGGGTGTGGCCTTATGACACACTTCCGGTGATGTCAGGGGGTGTGGCATATGCTAATGAGTTATGCTAATGAGTTCCCCTAGCTCTTTTTCTACGAAATGACCCCTGAGTACAGGAGCTAGATTCGAGTCCAGTAGCACCTTAGAGGCCCTGAGCTGGGTGGCCCAGGCTAGCCTGATTGCATCAGATCTTGGAAGCTAAGCAGGGTCAACCCTGGTGAGTATTCAGATGGGAGACCAGGGCTGTGACGCAGAGGGAGGCAATGGGAAACCACCTCTGAATGTCTCTTGCCTTGAAAACCTTATGGGATCACCATAAGTTGGCTGCAACTTGATGGAACATTCCACCAGGACCTTAGATCCAACCAGATTTTGGGGGTATAAGCTCTTGAGAGTCTGACTGACAAAGAGAACTTTGACTCTTGAAAGCGTATACCCTCCAAATCTTGTTGGTCTTTGAAGGAGTAGTGGACTTGAATCTGGCTCTTCTAACCCCTTCTCGGACATTCTGTTTTGGCACGCCGACTGTGTGTAATAGCAAACACTGTACATAACCCTCCCAATATAGATTGTCTGTTTTGTGTGAATGGGGCAATGTATGCATTTCCTATTTGCATACGGTTTTACTGCACATGGATGCATTCTCTAAACAATCTGGGATTCTATTTGTATGTACTACAGTTGTACGTGCCTGGAAAATACATCCATGTTGCTTTTGTAGCTTTGTTTGTATATACAATGTTGTTCAGTATTTATATGGCATTCCTACAGAGATGCACATCATTTGTATGTATAATTTATAAGGATGATTTATTGATACACAGATACCATGGAAATGTGCATGCATTTGACAGGAAGTAATTGGTGTATGGAAACAGAACAATGTGCTGAAATAGAGGGTTGGATCTTACCAGTCTTTCAGCTTGATCTCTTCCAATTCTCCTCCTCACAGCCACCATCCCTTACACATGGATCCCATAATCTCTCACATCATGGATCCCATAATCTCCAGCATGGGCTTTCTCCTGGTCAAAAAGGGACCACACTCGCCCTCTTTCACCAGTGGAAAAGGTGGTAGCATGCAGTCTGTCTATCACAGGTTCAGTTCGCAGCAAGGCAGAAGTGAAATAGAAATGGGGACTTTTCAGGTCAAGAAGCAGAGGTAATGAATTCAAAAGCAAGGGAAAGTATTCCCCCTCCACCCTATAAAATAACTGTAGCAACAACTGTTTTATGATTTGGACTCCTACCTGCATGCTTTAAATCAGTAGAGATACTGAACCATGAGTTGAAACCCCATGTAGCAGGGAATGACAAGCATCTCAAATCCTATCCAAAACATTTACAATTACCAGGGTATTTTAGGAGGGTTTTTTTCAAGGAATGTTCTGTTTTCACTCATTAGCTGAAACAGCAAGTTCTGCACCTAGTAGTCTCTTTCTGATAAGGCTGCCAGCCTCCAGGTGGGACCTGGGGATCCTCCAGACTTACAGCTCACCTCCAGACTACAGAGATCAGTTCCCTGGGAGAAAATGGATGCTTTGGAGCAGGGGTGTCAAACATAAGGCCCATGGGCTGGAACTGGCCCAGCCAGGGCTCTTATGTGGCCCACAAGCAACTAGTGCAAAGGAGGGAACAGGAGACTGCTTGGGGGTAGGGGAGTGGGCGGAGCCACTCCGATGGTGGCTTCAGCATGGTGGAGCAATCTCATCTGCAGCAGTCAAGCAGCATGGGAGCCTCTGCCCAGTGGACTCTAAGCCACCCATATGGGTTTTCCTCTGTGCCCTCCTCCCAGCCCATGGGGCCTTGCAGTGAGGATACAACTCGGCAGGGGTCATTTCCTGCAGGAGCGCACAGGAGCGGAGCTCCGGCAGTAAAGAGCCCAGGGCCGGGCACATACAACATGCCCCACCCCCTGCTCCCAGCAGCAACTGAGGTAAACCACCCAATAATTTGTTGCCAACAAGTAAGTGTTTCTGCTATTCAACAAGACGTTTTAAAAACTTTGAGGAGAAAGACCTTATTTCATATTCTGCTTAAACACTCAAGCATAGGTTTCTGAGTTTCACTGACACGTAAAGTTTTAAGGCAGGAACATACAACCACGTTCCCAAAACCCTTCTTTATACGCAAACCAGGGATCACTCTGGAGGTGGAGGAGATTGGATTTATGCCCTACCCTTTACTTGGTGTCTCAGAGCGGCTTGCAATCTCGTTTCCCTTCCTCTCCCCACAACAGACACCCTGTGAGGTCTTGAAAATATGTGTGTTGCAAGGTCTAAAACTCAGTCATTATAGGGTTAATGTGTGTTTACCTTGTGTGCTATTGTTTAGGCTGATCTGAAGGAGAACCTGGAACAGAGCCAATGGGAAGAAAGCCAGGGAAACTGAAGCCTATATACTAACAATCATTGGTTAATGCATTCAGGTGATTTCCTTCTAGGGGTCAAGAAGAAAGAGAATCTCCATTGTTGTAGACCCTGTGGTCAAAGTGTAAAGATGTAGTTCTAGGTGTCTTTGTTGTTTTGTAGATTTCCTGGGAACCCTTCCCTTAGAAATAAAGTTTTTTACATAGAAGAAAATGCCTCCTTTCCAGTGAAGCAAAGATCCAGCACCCGTGGCTAACCCGTGGCTTGTTGCCGAAGATGCGGAGTAAAAAACCACCACATACAATGTACTAGTTTCCGAAAAATGTGGGGCAAGGGCAGGCGTCTGATCGCATTTCCGCTTGAATCCCATGGCATCTGGCGCCCGCCCATGTCCCATCCCACACCAGATATTTTTTTTGTAAGTCTCCACAGGATGCACACAAACAATCATGTGCATGCGCAAACGTCAGTGAGGGGGGGAATCCCGTTTGCCACGGAAGCGGCGCCTAGCGATTGCTGGTGTGATTGTGCCACGCAGCTTCTTTGCCACGCTACAAGATAGCCGTGTGATCGGCACCTAACGACCTAACCACGGCACCTTGACGGGACATGTGATCGGGCTGCCGCGCGTTACTTTGCTTTGGGGCAAACAGCCACGCTTCTCTCCCCCCCCGCGCGCGATATCCGGCCCGTGTGACCGGGACCTTTGTTGTTATGTAGATTTCCTGTGAACCCTTCCCTTAGAAATATTTTTTTTTACATAGAAGGAAATGCCTCCTCTCCAGTGAAGCAAAGATCCATTGCAATCTCTGAATATTTAACTATTTTGCCAATTTTTCCACCCTGGATCTGACAACTCCCCCCCCCATGCCCCGCTGGTGGCCAGGGGGGACCTGGCAACACTAGCCCTTCTTCCAGCCTAAGGAAGCTTGCTGCAACTTAGAGGGCTCTTCTTCTAAAGGAAGAGCTACTTACATTGGAGGAAAACTCCTTAGATTTGATTGATTTGATTGATTTTGTTAGATTGGAGGAAGGCTTGAAACTTGAGCCAAAAGGAAAGGTGGGTTATACATATAAAGACATAAGTAAACATTGCTCAGTGGGGTGGTAATAGCATCCAATCCATTGTGTTGGATCCAACCAGCTTTTTCTGTTGGTGAATAAGAAAGGAGGGGATTGGCCTTGACCACCAAAACAGGCTATGCTGCGGAATCATGGGACTGGAATGCACAACAGCCGTGTACAGGGAGGGGAACTGGGCAAGACTGAATGGGAAAGCTGTCTGGATCCAACCCATTGCTTGAAAGCAAGATTGCGGGGAGACGTTTGCAGTGCTTTTATAAAACAAGGAAGGGTTGGGGTTGATGAAACAAATCTAGATCTAAGAAATGTATATTAAGCTCTGACTCGCCAGAGATAAGCCAGTGACTTTGTAGTACAAAGAAGTGGAGAAATCCTGTTTACTTAGAACTCATTGTTTGGTTTTTTAAACCAATTTTCAAATAGTCTTGAATAGACTTGTTTCCATGTACAATAGCACCTGGATTTTCAAAGGGGAAAAGGTGCGCTCGGATACAAAAGGATGATTTGATCGCTTGTGGACTCAGCACCGCCTGCATTTCGGATATCTTGCCAACTGATGAGTTGTGATCAAACTGTTATAGCAACAGTAGGCACCCGCTAGGCTGGTAATGGACTTTCTGAGAAAGTCAGGTGGGTAACCGTGTATCTGTATCTGAAGAAGTATCCACGCACACAAAAGCTTATACCCTGAATAAAACTTTGTTGGCCTTAAAGGTGCCACTGGACTCAGACAACGTTTCTGAGAAATGTTCATATTGTTAGTTTGCGGTATGGCCGGAGTTCACCAATTAAAAAATTGGAAAAGTCCTGGGACCTTTTCATGCTGTAATATAGGGGGAGAGAAAAACTTTTCCTTAAAAAGCTCTCAACTCATTGTCGAAGAAATTTTTTTTGAGTGTCAGAAAAATTGGAAAAAAGTCCTTGGGGAGGGGGGTTTCCCCCCCCCCCAGTATTTCAGGGTTTTTTCCTGGATCTTCACATCTCTATGGGCATAATGAACACATACGAGCCTTGATTGTCTTGAGAGTGCCAGTGAGTATGGACCAAATAGCTGCAGTGTTTTTAAATGAGTTGGGTCTAGGTTCCTTGGATTCAACTCACTTTCTCTGCAGCCACACAGCAGCTGCTGGGAACTAATTTTTAACATACTTCCAGCACCTGATTCAGATTGGGATCATAGCACAGGGAGAGGAAGGGCTTGGGCCTTTCTCCCCTCCATTGTTTTCCTGAGATAAAATGGCCCTGGGGCATTATATACCCCATTGTGGGGCATTTTGGGGAGGGAGGCAGAAGCCCCACCTTTCTCTGTGCTGCGATCCTGATCTGAGTATAGCCCTGGTGGTACTTCAGAAATTAGTTCCCTCACAGCCGCTGTGTGGCTGCGGGGAAAACAAGTTGGATCTGGGAACCCAGACCTGGCCCATTTACAAAGGTCACATCTAGTCTGGCTCCAAAACATGCGCTAGAAGTGAGTCGGTTTTGTGTAGGCTTGGACTGGTCATGGGACTTGAGTATTTTTTCTATAAATTGACAGGACATAGCCTACTGGATAGGCCATGGTGGCTCAGAGGTTAAGATGCTGAGTTGCAGACCGGAAGATCGGTAGCTCGGCAGTTTGAGACCCTAGTGCCGCGTGACGGAGCGGGCTCCTGTCTCTGGCCCCAGCTCCTGCCAACCTAGCAGTTTGAAAGCAAGAAATTGCAAGTAGATAAATAGGTACCACTTCGGTGGGAAGGTAACAGCATTCCGTATGCCTCGGCATTTAGTCATGCCGGCCACGTGACCATGGAAAAGTCTTTGGACAGTGTTGGCTCTTCGTCTTGGAAACCAAGATAACCACTGCCCCCTAGAGTTGGATTCGACTCGCTTTTAAGCAAGGGAAACCTTTACCTTGACGGAAAGTAGGCAGTTCTCTAAATTCTACACCTAGTTTGTATGACAAGCAACAAAACCCTACAGCATACAGGGCCTACATAGATTTATGGAATAACCATGCAATCCTAAAAAGAGTTATACCTTCCTAATTCTATTTGGAGGGTGTAACTGTTTAGGATTGCACTATAAATATCCCCAATAGGTATGCTGAGACTTCCAGTTTCTATTAATAGTTGTAGTAGTCACTGACTCCTAAATGGTGAACCGACAAGTAGCATTGAGGTTGCCAATCTCCAGGTGGGGCCTGGAGCCCTCCCAGAATCACGGCTGGTCTCCAGATGACGAAATTCAGTTCTCCTGGAGAAAAGGGCTGTTTCGGAGGCTGTATTCTGTGGTATTATGCCCTGCTGAGTCGCCTCTTCTTCCCAGGCTCTGCCCACAAAATTTCCAAGAATTCCCCAACCCAGAGTTCTCTAGTAGTCTCCTTAAGAAAGGATCCCTTGCAATATACCGTGACATGTGAACACGCCACCCAAATATTTACCCTATCTTGAATCAACTATCTGACTATAGTGTTCAGTTATTTACCTTTTCGCTTCCCATGAGCCTAAAAGGCAGAATGCTTTTGAACAACTGAAAACCTGACTGTGATATTGCTCAAGATGGCAAAGGAGGCCTCTTCTCAGCAGTGCAGATTTCAAATTGGTCCCGTTCTTTTTCATTACATCTGTGATATGTTACAAGAGCAGACTTTACAGTTTTAACAGGATGAGAGTGACAAGAACATATGTCCAGATGTGTCTTCAAGGTTACTTCCAGTATAAATTGAGGCTCTGACAATGTTATCACTTCCTCTATGGCTTCTGTAGTAATCACAGTGGGAGATTAAAATTTAAACTGCATTTAATTGTCAATTATTAGAATGTACTAGGAAGGCATTTCATTTGATATTACATAAGAAATAGGATAAAACTACTAGGCAGTAGGTTCCCCAATAAGTAATATTAAAGCAAGAATATGAAGAAGAAGAAGGCAAAGATGAAGAAGGCAAACACAGTGAAGAAGAGTTGGATTTATACCCCACTCTCCACTCAGAATCTCAGAACAGTTTACAGTCTCACAGTCACCCTGTGAGGTAGGTGAGGCTAAAAGAGCTCTTTCAAGGACTGCTCTTGAGAGAACAGCTCTGAGAAAACTTGTGACTGACCCAAGGTGACACCAGCAGCTGTATATGGAGGAGCAGGGAATCAAACCCAGTTCTCCCAGATTAGAGCATGCTCATAACCACTACACCATACTGCTTCCAGTCAGATGCAAAGCAATCCCCTACAGAGTTACTCTAGTCTTTATTTCAGTGAGCTTTCCTGGAGTAACTACTTAAGAGTGCATCATTAGGCACCATGTGCAGTGGATAAAACTGCCACTGAAATTGGTAGGAGCAGCTCCAGCTGTGTAACTGAGCTACATTCTAGTTCAGGAGCACCTTAAAGACGGACAAGATCTCTGGGCTATAAGCTTTCAAGAGTCAAGGCTCCTTCATCAGATACCTGTGTAAGTGGTTATATAGTCATTTACTTGGACATTATACTTTCTTAAGGAACTTCTTGTTGGTAGCTTTGTGTAGGGTTCTCAGCATACAGGGGCATCCATATCCAATAGCAGTTTTTTAAGAACGCTCATTTTATAACCCATCAAGCCAGACAAAGTCCATCAGCTACATTTTGGGACTAAGTTCGCCAACTGTCTAGGAAAAAACTGGCTTGGGTTATCCACTGGCTTCCTCCTGTGTCTTTACTTAGGATGACACTGTAAGCCTCTAACTCCCTTTTAAGCCGATGGACCTTAGTAGACTTAAAAGAGTATAACTTTGTTTAGGATGGCACTGTCAATCTGTCAAAATCTGTCAAAATCAGCAAGATGAGCTTTTCACAGCCATAAGGGCTGGGATATGTAGGTCCCCATTTGTGCAAATATGGCTGTTGTATTTTTGGCTGTCTCTGTGCTATAGTATATTCCCATCCTGATCTGATGTCCAAACAGTCACAGACACTGTTGTATGTATTTGACTCCCCACAATGGCCAGCAGTTAATCAACCACTGTGCCATTAACCACTTTAATTGTGACCTACCAGATGCTGGATAATTCCCTTTTTTGCAGCTCTAGGGAGGCAGGAAAAACCCAGAAAGGTTATCCACCTCTGTCTGTAAGCCTTTCACTCGGACCATCACAAGTTGTGCGGGCTGTCTCTGATCTTACCCCGCAAAGGTCTTCTCGCCTCTTCAAAATTTCCCCTTCCTGCTCTGACTGTCCTGTGTGAGATAGACACAAGTAAGCAATGCAAACAGCGATGTCAGCGGCTGAATGAGCACAGGTGGCACAATGATCCATTAGTCCTCCCAGATGGAACACCTGCTGCAATTTCCTTTGTAGTTAAAACTCTCTGACAGCTGGTCTCTTAGCAGTTTCAGTCGCTGAAGAAGAGATGTTTGGAATGCGGCTGAAATAAAAATGGATGCATCTACTGAGCGTTCGATTGAGTCGTCCCCCTCTCCCCAGGAGGCCTAGGATTCAAAGGCCTTTGCAAAAGTTGACGTGAAGCTGCAGGTGCTCAGCCCCCTTGAAGGTCAAGCTCATGAGCTAAGAACCTTTGTACACCTGTGAGGCTGAGTTTTCAGCTCTTGTCTTGAATTTCAGACCTATTTGTTAAGATACTTCCTTGCACCCTTCTTTTCCTTTTGTCAGGTGTCTGACAAAGGGAGAGTTGACTTTCGAGAGCTCATACCCTGAGACTCTTGTTGGTCTCTAAGCAGGCCCGTAGCTACCATGGGGCCCATGGGGCCTGCCCCCTAGTGGTTTTTATGGGCCTCCCTCCCTGAGCGTTGGCTATCCCTCCCCCCTGATTCCCTGTCGGCGAGGAGGACGAGGGCGGCACAAAAAGCAGCAGAGACGGGGAGGCTGGGCTGAGAGATGCTTGCCGCCCAGCCGGCAAGGCAAGGAGGCAAGCGGGCACCAGTGCACCCACACGGCACACCTTTGTGGCCAGCCCACCCACCCACCACACACCTCGCCTCTCCAGGCCCTGGGAGGGAGCCGAGGGTGGAGGTCAGGCTGCCCCCGGTGCAGTGATGTAGGAAGGGGCACTGGGGCTCCTTGGGGAGGGAGGGATCCAGAGGCTCCACAGGGAAGAGCTGCCCTTGCTAGGGGGGAGGTGAGGGAAGCTCCCCCCTGATTTAATTAGCTGGCAGGCCCCCCCAAGGCCCCCCTCACAAAAAAACCCCTAGCTACGGAGTTGTCTCTAAGGTGCTACTGGACTCAAATCTAACTCTTCTGCTGGAGACCAACATGACTACCCTCCGGAAACTTCCTTCCCCGAGTTGCTGATAGGGTTGCCAACTATTTTTCCTTGCCCTGCTCCTGTGCCTTTAACAGAAATGAAGCAGGCGTTCTCCCCCCCCCCCCCCCACCCCTTTTTTAACCATGCCAGGCAGAAATCATTTGCAACAATTACTACAAATGTCTGCTTTTAAATGCTAAGGGTAGGGCTGAAGTCAGCCTTCGCTAGATGGGGCTACCGCATCCTCAGACACAGCATCAAAGCAATGAATGGGGGAAAACATTACCTCATAACAACAAAAACGTATAATCCTCTTGCCAAGCCTGGTTGTTTATCTATTCCAGTGCCAGGAACTGTTAGCATCAGACATATACGCTGAATAGGAGCTGTAATGTTTTCGTTCAGAATTTTATACCTGTTTAGAATAAACATTTCATTAAAATCTGCCTCCATTCCTGAGGACTGGAAGGTAGCTAACATCACTCCCATCTTTAAAAAGGGTTCCAGAGGAGATCTGGGAAATTACAGGCCAGTCAGTCTTACTTTGATACTTGGTAAATTGGTGGAAACTATTATTAAGGAAAGAATTAATAGGCACATAGATGAACAAAAACTATTGAGGCAGACTCAGCATGGGTTCTGTAAGGGAAGATCAAGATCACTAACCTGTTAGTGTTCTTTGAGGGAGTGAATAAACATGTGGAGAAGGGGGACCCAATAGATGTTCTTTACCTTGACTTCCAGAAAGCTTTCGATAAAGTTCCTCATCAAAGGCTCCTAAGTAAGCTCAATATCATGGGATAAAAGGACAAGTCCTTTTGTGGATCAAAAACTGGCTGATTAATAGGAAACAGAGAGTGAGTATAAATGGGCAATTTTCTCAGTGGAGGGTGGTAAGCAGTGGGGTACTGCAGGGATCAGTACTCGGTCTGATGCTTTTTAACTTGTTGATTAATGATTTGGAGTTGGGAGTAAGCAGTGAAGTGCCTAAATTTGCAGATGACACGAAGTTGTTCAGGGTGGTGACAACCAGGGAGGATTGTGAGGCTCTCCAAAGGGATCTGTCGAGGATGGGCGAGTGGGCGTCAACGTAGCAAATGGGGTTCAATATGGCCAAGTGCAAAGTGATGCACATTGGAGCAAAAAATCCTAACTATAAATACACGTTGATGGGGTCTGAACTGTCAGAGACTGACCAAGAGAGAGATCTTGGAGTTGTAGTAGATAACTCAATGAAAATGTCAAGACAGTGTGTGACTGCAATAAAAAAGGCCAACGCTATGCTGGGGATTATTATGCATGGGATAGAGCAGGTCAAGAAAGAAGTACTTTTCTCCCTTTCTCACAATACAGGAACTCATGGGCACTCCATGAAATTGCTGAGAGGTCAGGTTAGAACAGATAAAAGGAAGTACTTCTTCACCCAAAGAGTGATTAACACATGGAATTCACTGTCACAGGAGGTGGTGGCTACAAGCATGGACAGCTTCAAGAGGGAACTGGATAAACATATGGAGCAGAGGTCCATCAGTGGCTATTAGCCACAAGGTATAGATAGGAACTCACAGGCTAGGGCAGGTGATGCTCTGTATTACTGGTGCTTGGGGGGGAGGGCAACAGTGGGAGGGCTTTTAGTGTCCTGGCCCCACTGCTGGACCTCCTGATGGCACCTGGTATTTTTGGCCACTGTGTGACAGCGTGTTGGACTAGACGGGCCATTGGCTTGATCCAACATTGGCTTCTCTTATGTTCTTATGTTCTTAATACATACCTTCCCTTGACTGAATAACACCTTTCAGGTAGAAAGAAGTTGTCAGCTGTGCTGGTTGAAAAGACCCCCCCCCCCCAAACCCCAGAACACAGTCCACATAATACCTTTTATTAGTATCAAGAAAACGATAAATAACAGTGTGCAAGATTTTGAGTTCTGCAGAACTCTCCTTCAGGCTTCAATGACCTGTCACAATTATAAAGAGGGTTGTTGTTTTTTTCTTGCTTTTCCAGAATCACCTTGACATGATAAAAATGTTGGAAATGTATGTGTTTACAAGGTCTGATTCAGTCATTATAGGGTTAACTTGTATTCCTAGTTTGCTATTGTTTAGACTGACCTGGAAGAGATACCTGGCACTAAGCCAATGGGGGATTTGCCCGGGAAAAGTAACTTCTATTTTGATGCAGATTGGTCATTTGTTCCAGGTGACTTCCTTTCTAGGGGTCAAGAAGAAGGAGGAAATCTCCACCATTACGTGTGTGCTTGTCTTCAGTATAGGAAGCTTAGAAATGTAGCTCTTAGTGTTTTGTTAATTTGTAGCAATCCCGTGTACCTTTTCCCTTAGAATAAAGTATTTTTAAAAAGCAAAGAAATCTCTTCTTTCCAATAGAGCAAGATCCATCAAATAGTCTGAGTATTAAACAATTTTTGACTATTTACAAGTTTATAGTGATCTTGCAAACTGAACACACAAGGACACATATAAAGCTGACTTATACTGAATCAGATTCAGGTGAGTGGCCGCATTGGTCTGAAGCAACAGAACAAAGTTTGAGCCCAGTGGCACCTTTAAGACCAACAAAGTTCAATTCTGGGTGTAAGTGGAGAAGTGTCCATGCACATGAAAGCTTATACCCAGAATAAAACTTTGTTCATCTTAAAGGTGCCACTGGACTCAAACTTTCTTCTTATACTGAATCAGAGCATCAGTCCATCATGGTCAGGATTGTCTACTCAGATGGGCACCAGTACTCCAGGGTCTCAGGTAGAGGTCCTTCACATCACATCAGCCAGTTTGGTGTAGTGGTTAAGTGCACGGACTCTAATCTGGGAGAACCGGGTTTGATTCCCCACTCCTCCACTTGCACCTGGCTGGATGACCTTGGGCAAGCTGTAGTTCTGATAAGAGCTGTTCTTGAAAAAGAGCAGTTTCTGTCAGAGCTCTCTCAGCCCCACCTACCTCACAGGGTGTCTGTTGTGGGGAGGGGAAGGGAAAGGAGCTTGTAAACCGCTCTGAGACTCCTTTGGGTAGTGAAGGGCGGGGTATAAATCCAATCTCTTCTTCTTCTAACACCTAATCCTTTGAACTGGAGATGCTGGGGATTGAACCTGGGACCTTCTGCATGCCAATGAACCACTTCCCCTACCCACGCAACTAGGATTCTATGCCTAAATTAACCCCTGCTTTAGAAACCTGGTCTCTAAGGGGAAAAGCTGGTTCTGATTAATCCTTTAAAATAGAGATGCTGGGGACTGAATCTGGGATTTTCTGCACGCAAAAGTGGAGGTTTTTCCTCTGAGGCATATCACCTCCCGCTAACCTACCTTGAGTTAGGAAGAAACTTCGGTAAGCATAAATGGGCAGTGCAGGTATGCAGGATTCAAAGCGCTGGCTTTTTAGTGGGGAGGGGGAGGAGAAGATGGCTGCTTTGGAGGGTGGACTCTATGGCATTATATGCCACCGAGATCCCTCCCGTCTCCAAAACCCTACATCCCCAGGGTCCATTCCAAAATCTCCAGGAATTTCTCAGTCAACAGCTGGCAACCCTTAAAGTTGATGTGATTCCTAGACTAGTTTTTAAATTACACAGAGTTATCTGTGTGGCCTCAATATTTTTTCTTGCACTACTTAGCTGAACTTGAATGTTGGTCTGCGGCAAAATGAGACAATATGAAAAAAATTCTGGAGGATTACTGCAATGATTTGAAATTGTGTTGTGGAAAGGCAAACAGTCGAAACCAGCTGTTGGGGCAAGTTATCCATGTGTTTGTTTTTCATTTTGTGCTAGTCTGCGGCTAATAAAAATATTATTGCAAAGCTATGCATGTGGGTGGGAAGCCTGTGATAATATGAAAGTCTACCTAAAGGAACATCTGGAGATATATCTCGGTCGAGATGACAAATGTTCCAGGAAAACATTTTTTAAAGGATGGTTATAGATCACACACAGTGTGTGTGAACAAGATCTTGGGGTACGGGTGGACTGTAAGTTAAATATGAGCAGCTAGTGTGATGCGGCAACAACAAAGGCTAATGCAATCTTGGGGTGTATCAACAGAGGCATAACATCCAAATTGCAAGATGTGATAATCCCGCTGTACACTGCATTGGTCAGACTGCACCTAGAGTACTGTGTGCAGTTCTGAAGTCCTTACTTCAGAAAGAATGTGGGCAAAATCGAGAGGGTACAGAAGAGAATGATGAGGATTATTGGAGGCATGGAAACCAAGCCCTAAGAGGAAAGGCCGAGGGTCTTGGGAATGTTCTGTCTGGAGAAGAGGAGGTTGAGGGGGGACATGATTGCTTTTTTAAAGTATTTGAAGGGCTGTCGCTTAGAGGAGGGCAGGGAGCTGTTCCTTTTGGCAGCAGAGGACTCGCAATAATGGGTTTAAATTAAGGGCAGGAAGGTACCGGCTGGATATTAGGAAAAACTTTTTTATAGTAAGAGTTGTGCAATGGTGGAACCAGCTGCCTAGGGCAATGGTGAACTCACCCTCACTGGCAGTCTTTGAGCAGTGGCTGGACAAACACTTGTCAGAATGCTCTAGTCCAGTGATGGCGAACCTTTTAGAGACCGAGTGCCCAAACTGCGACCCAAAACCCACTTATCCATCGCAAAGTGCCAACACAGCAATTTAACCTGAATACTGAAGTTTTACTTTAGAAAAAACAACTCATACATTAACTTAAGATGATCCAAACAAAGTAAGGAAAGCAATCCCAAATGCTTTCATTTACTTAAAATTATTCGGCAGAGAATTTGACACTTTAAAGATGGTCTGGGCCTGGCTGGGGCGATGGCACACATGCCCAAAGAGAGGGCTCTGAGTGCCACCTCTGGCACCCGTGCCATAGGTTCGCCACCACTGCTCTAGGCTGATCCTGCATTGAGTAGGGGGTTGGACTAGATGGCCTGTATTGCCCCTCCCAACTCTGTGATTCTAGATTTGAAGTTAAATTTATCAAACTCTCCAACTTTTCACCAATGAAAATAGGGATGCTGTTGTGTATGTTATAAATACCCAGTTCTACCACTGTGGTTCATGTTGCCTTCCACATTGGGTTGGGTCCTACAGTACTGTTCTGCAAAGTTGGATGCTACATGTCTCTCTTCTGTCAAGTCTTTCCCCACTGGAGAAAGTCTTTCTCCATCAACTGAAGAGTTATTGCGAAAGAATCATAGGACCTGTCTAATATTTGGTAAACCTTTCCTCTACTGTATGCATGTATTCAACAGTAGGTTCTCCTACATTGGCTTCTGACATGGGGATGTCTTAGGAAACTGTTACTGACCTCCGCCCCCCAAATAGTATTAGAAACACCTCCAGAATTATTTAACTGCCGTAACCTGGCAGAAGGCACTCAAAGATGCCACACGTTGGCATTCCCAATGCCTCCCAGCTCAATCTGTTCAGCAGTAAACTACATTGTTTATTTCCCAGCATGCTCAGAAGAATCCATTGCTGGGCTAGGAGATGGAGTTTCTACTACCTCCTGGCTCAGTCCATTTAGCAGAAAGGCAGCTGTTTTTAATATTTCTGGGTTTACAGAAAAGACTACTAGCCTAACCTACTTCATAAGATTGTCGTGAGGATAAAATAGAGGGGAGGAAAATAATATAAGCTGCTGTAAAGTTCTGAATAAGCTTACAAAAAAACCAAGCTTGAGGAGCTTAGCCGTCATCTACCGTCTCGGGCACAGGATGAATGATGAGTCCGTGGTAAGTCCTTTACCTGTGGTGGAGCTTCGGCAAATGTCTGGTTGTGCTACCGTTAGGTTTAAGATCTACCCATCTTGTGTCTAATTCTGTTATTGTGTTTTACTGTTTTATATTATGTGTTTTTATTGTTTTAATTTTGGCACATTGTGCCCTTGTTAGCCGCCCTGAGCCTCAGGGGTAGGGCGGGATACAAATCTAAGGATAAATAAATAAATAATCATCCCTGAGCTCCAAGGTAAGGAACGTGCCAAGGTCTAGTATGCATGAAAAATACCCTTTGCAGCTTCATTTGTATCTTTAAACAATACGGGACTTTTCCCATCAGTATTTTTCTAAAAATCTTTGCTTCTGTCAGAGGGTGTTGCTGTAGCGCCTGAGAGGAATGTGGGTTCACAAAGCCAGGGCATTTCTTTATCTATTTGATGTTTCACACCCATCTGTCTTTCTAGTCACTCTTAAAGGCATACAATATTTACATGCCTCTTTTCAACATTTGCAATGTCAGCTGCTACTGAGCTTTCATTACTCGTCTGGCAACTATTTCTAAGGGAACATCTTGGCTACGCCATCACAGATTCCCCACAAACATCTTTTGTTTAACTAGGGCGCACAATATCAACATCAGGTTTGTAGCAATCCAAACGATTTTTTAAAAAATCTCCATAGTCCTATATTTTTTCACCTCCTGATACTTTATTTTTTTTAGAGTCTTGACAATTTACAGCTCTATCCAAAATCCAGTTTAGTAAAAGTGTTCGGACTGAGATCCCTTTGGTTCTATTGGACAAGGATTATGTGTGTTTCTGAAATAATATAGTACGTTGGGTTAAAATTTACTCATGCTGAGCCCTGATTGGTGGGTTTTCCATTCTCTCCATGTGGAGAGTGATTGCTCAGCAGGCCTTTTATATTTTGACTGGCTGGAATCAAGCTCCTAATGAGAAATTGATCAGAAACTTGCCATTCATTGGTCAGTCACCAGCAATTAACTCCCACTGGGTTGTATATTTAACCAGCTATGTAGAAACTGCCTGTAAATAGAGAGAAATAATGCTGAAATAATGCTGAAATAATGACTTATCACGATGTGCTTGTAATCACTTGGCTAATCATCAGTAACAATTTGCTGAGGAAAATTTCACCATAAAATTCGGCAATTTGGAGAAAAGAGGTAAAATTATTTACATTACAAGTTAGGTCAGTTTCTCTCTCTGACCTTTTCTGAATGCTGGAGTTACTCCTGATTTTCTTGGGAGTCAATCCACGAGCATTGGGATTGGTTTGGACACGGTTCTTCTGCATGTCTGCCCTCTCTGTGCATTTTTACAGATGTGTCAGTTTATTTTCTTCTGCATACAGCTTAAATAATGAGGATTTTCAAGGGAGGAATCTGTCATCAGGGTCATTATCAGTGGTTTCGGTAGAAGGGGAGGGACTAGAGATTAACCTTTTTTTTAAAAAAAAATGAAAGCTGGAAATTCAGAGAACCTGCTTAAGCTATCATTACAACACTACAGGATTATATCAATGTTTTAGGGCCATTTTTTAAAAGAAATCTCTGTCTTGGTGGGGAGAGGGAGAGGTTTAACAATGACGACAGTTGAATCACTGAAAAGTGGGCTTGGTGGCGGGCTGGAGTGGGGGGACAAGGAACCAATAATAACAGTATGCACTAGGAAAAATGGCCTCAAAAGAGCTGGAAAGACAAAAAGCTGGGGGAAAGACAAAAAAAACTGAACTGAAAACTCAGTTTTTTTGCCTAGCTGCTATCTTTAATTCATTAAGGATTATAAAATGATGAATGAGTTAAAGATAGCAGCTAGACAAAAAAACTGTGTCATAATAGGTGATTTTAACTACCCGCACATTGATTGAGTCAATATGTGTTCTAATCAGGAAAAAGAGATTGAGTTTCTAGACACTCTTAATGTCTGTGCTATGGAGCAGATGGTCACGGAACCTACCAGGGGAGAGGCGATCCTGGATTTGGTCCTAAGTAACGCCCAAGACCTGGTGAGAGATGTAAAAGTGATTGCACCACTTGGGAACAATGACCGTAACGTTATTGAGTTCAACATTTGTATAAATAGGGAGTTGTCCAAAAAGACCAACACAACCACTTTTAACTTTAAAAGGGGTAACTTCTCTGATATGAGGGGACATGTGAGGAAGAAAATGAAAGGAAAAGTAAAAAGGGTCAAAACCATTGGGGAAGCTTGGAGACTATTTAAAACTACAATCCTAGAGGCTCAAAAATATATATACCGCAGGTTAGGAAAGGCACAAATAGGTATAGGAAAAAGCCTGCATAGTTAACTAACTACGGCTGCGGTCACACGGAACAGAAGCCACACAAGTGAGATGGAAAACAGGCTGAGTTTCCGGGCACGATCTCACCAGCACATCTGGGAAGCGTAGCGCTCCCGTGGCACAACCGAGGCTTCCAGCCGAAACTGCGTGGCAAAAAACTAGTACCTCGGAGTTACTAGTTTCCGGAAACTGCGGGGCAAGGGCGGGCGTCTGATCACGTTTCCGGTGGCATCCGGCGCCCGCCCATGTCCCCTTGCAAATAAGGTGTTGGGTTTTTTGTCCACGTTTCTGTAGATGCGCACACGCACCCAACGGAGCATGCGCATTCGTCGTGTACACACAAAACAAAAATAGTTTGTCGCGGCGTGCTCTTCGTTGCGCGCCGGCTTGTCCTGTGATCAGCACCTCTCCCTTGCCATGGAACCTCCACGGTACCTCCACAGGACCTCCACGGGAGGTCTGATCGAGTAACTGTGCAGTAGTTTGCCCCAGGGCAAACAGCCACGCTTCTCCCCCGCAGTTTCCTGCCCGTGTGACCGGGGCCAAAGTAATGCAAGCTGTAAAAGGTAAGAAGGATTCCTTTAAGCAGTGGAAAGCTAATCTCAGTGAGGTTGATAAAAGGGAACACAGGCTGTGGCACATAAAATGCAAGTCTATGATCAGGCAGGCAAAAAAGGAATATGAGGAGCATATAGAAAAAAATATAAAGACCAACAATAAAACTTTCTTCAAATACATTAGAAGTAGGAAACCAGCCAGGGAGGCAGTGGGGCCCTTGGATGACCAAGGGGTAAAAGGAGTACTGAAGGATGATAGGGAAATGGCTGAGAAGCTAAATGCATTTTTTGCTCCTGTCTTCACTGTGGTAGATGAGAAGTGCTTGCCCACTCCAGAACTGCTGATTTCGGGAGCGGTGTTGAAAGACCTGAGTCAGATTGACTCAGGAGGAAGATCGCCACCACTACCGAACGCCGGGAGAGAAACACCCCCTCCAAGTCCAGAGACCCGACCGAGCCGAGCCAACACGACGAAGAAACAACCAACAACCACCACAGGGGGGTGCCGGTAGGCTGTCCCATTCCCTTACACTCTGCGGCCCTAGTTAGGGAAAAATGGTGATTAGCACCAGAAACTAGGGCTGCCAAATGCAGCCGGGGGGCGGGGAATCCCCTGTTTCGGAGCCCCGATTCCCGGCGCGCTGGAATCGGGGCCCGGGGGAAACCCCACCCCCACGTGCGCGTCACCCGGAAGTGACGTCGCACGCTGGGGGCGGGGCCGCGCGATTTGAGGGGAAAACAACCCGGGATCATCCGGGAGCCCCCCGCTCCCAGACGATCCGGATTTGGCAACCCTACCAGAAACCTGTAAGCCACTCAGAGACCCCTAACCAAGGGATTAGAGCGGGATATCAAGCCAAACGTTAAATAAATAAATAAATAAATTGAGGTGATGAGTGAGGAGGTCCTAAAACTGATAGACAACTTAAAAACTGATAAATCACCAGGCCCTGAAAGAACTCAGATGTGAACTTGTGGATCTCCTGACAAAAATATGTAATCTTTCATTAAAGTCTGCCTCCATTCCTGAGGACTGGGAGGTAGCTAATGTCACTCCCATCTTTAAAAAGGGTTCCAGAGGAAATCCGGGAAATTACAGGCCAGTCAGTCTGCATTCGATACCGGGTAAGTTGGTGGAAACTATTATTAAGGAAAGAATTAATAGTCACATAGATGAGCAAAAACTATTGAGGAAGACTCAGCATGGGTTCTGTAACGGAAGATCTTGTCTCACTAACCTGTTAGTGTTCTTTGAGGAACAAACATGTGGAGAAGGGGGACCCAATAGATGTTCTTTGCCTTGACTTCCAGAAAGCTTTTGATAAAGTTCCGCATCAAAGGCTCCTAAGTAAGCTCAATAGTCACGGGATAAAAGGACAAGTCCTTTTGTGTATCAAAAATTGGCTGATTAATAGGAAACAGAGAGTGAGTATAAATGGGCAATTTTCTCAGTGGAGAGTGGTAAGCAGTGGGGTACCGCAGAGATCAGTACTCGGTCCGATGCTTTTTAACTTGTTTATTAATGATTTGGAGTTGGGAGTAAGCAGTGAAGTGCCTAAATTTTCAGATGACATGAAATTGTTCAGGGTGGTGACAACCAGGAAGGATTGTGAGGCACTCCAAAGGGATCTGTCGAGGATGGGCGAGTGGGCATCAACGTGGCAAATGGGGTTCAATGTAGCCAAGTGCAAAGTGATGCACATTGGAGCAAAAAATCCTAACTATAAATACACGTTGATGGGGTCTGAACTGGCAGAGAAAGATCAAGAGAGCTGACCAAGAGAAAGATCTTGGAGTTGTAGTAGATAACTCAATGAAAATGTCAAGATAGTGTGTGACTGCAATAAAAAAGGCCAACACTATGCTGGGGATTATTAGGAAGGGAATCGAAAACAAATTAGCCAGTATCATAATGCCCCTGTATGAATCGATGGTACATCCCCATTTGGAGTACTGAGTACAGTTCTGGTCACCACACCTCAAAAAATATATTATAGCATTGGAAAAAGTGCAGAAAAGGGCGACTAGAATGATAAAAAGGTTGGAAGACTTTCCCTATGAAAAAGGTTAAAGCACTTGGGGCTCTTTAGCTTGGAGAAACAATGGCTGAGGGGTGACGTGATCGAAGTTGATAAGATTATGAATATTTTCTCCCTTTCTCACAATACAAGAACTCGTGGGCACTCAGTGAAATTGCTGAGCAGTCAGGTTAGAACAGATAAAAGGAAGTATTTCTTCACCCAAAGAGTGATTAACACATGGAATTCACTGCCACGGAGGTGGTGGTGCCTACAAGCATGGGCAGCTTCAAGGGGGAACTGGATAAACATATGGAGCAGAGGTCCATCAGTGGCTATTAGTCACAAGGTATAGATAGGAACTCAAAGGCTTGGGCAGGTGATGCACTGTATTCTTGGTGCTTGGGGGGGGGGCAACAGTGGGAGGGTTTCTAGTGTATTGGCCCCATTGCTGGACCTCCTGATGGCACCTGGTATTTTTGGCCACTGTGTGACACAGTGTTGGACTAGATGCGCCACTGGCCTGATCCAACATTGGTTTCTCTTATGTTCTTATGTTAACTCACTGAAGATGTCAACTCAGTGTGACTGCAATAAAAAGGGCAAATGGTATGCTGGGGATTATTAGGAAGAGGATTGTAAACAAAGCCTGTATAAATCTATGGCGCAAGCTCATTTCGAATATTGTGTACAGTTCTGGTCACCGTACCTCAAAAAAGGTATTATAGCATTGGGAAAGGTTCAAAAAAAGGCAACTAAGGCTGCGGTCACACACACAAAATAATCCACTTTCAATGCACTTTCAATGCACTTTCCAACTGGATTTTTACTGTGTGATCTGGCAAAATCCAGATGGAAAGTGCATTGAAAGTGGATTATTTAGTGTGTGTGACCGCAGCCTAAAATGATTAAGGGGATGGAACACTTTCCCTATGAAGAAAGGTTAAAGAGGTTAGGGCTCTTTAGCTTTGAGGAATGATGACTGAGGAGTGAAATGACAAAAGTTTACAAAATTATGCATGGGATAGAGAGGGTCGGGAAAAACGTACTTTTCTGCCTTTCTCACAATACAAGAACTTGGGAGTACTCAATGAGATTGATGAGCAGTAGGTTTAGAACAGATAAAAGGAAGTCCTTCTTCACGCAAAGAGTAATTAACACGTGGAATTCACTGCTGTAGGAAGTGGTGGCAGCTACAAGCACAGACAGAGCTTCAAGAGGGGATCAGATAAACATATGGAGCAGAGGTTCATGAGTGGCTATTAGCCACAAGGTATAGATGCCAACTCTAGCAATTCGAAAGCAAGAAATTGCAAGTAGATAAATAGGTACCACTTCAGTGGGAAGGTAACGGCGTTCCATGCGCCTTGGTGTTTAGTCATGCTGGCCACATGACCACGGAAACGTCTTCGGACAGCGCTGGCTCTTCGGCTTTGAAACGGAGATGAGCGCCGCAACCCGAGAGTCGAATTCGACTGGCTTTCGAGCAAGGGAATCTTTACCTTTACCTTTATAGATGGAACACTCTGTCTGCGGCAGTGAGGCTCTGTATTCTTGATGCTTGGAGGCAACAGTGAGAGGGCTTCTGGAGTTCTGGCCCCATTGGTGAAAATCTTGATGACACCTAGGTTTTGGCCACTGTGTGGCATAAAGTGTTAGACTGGATGGGCCACTGGCCTGATCCAACATGGCTTAACTTATGCCCTTATGTCTGGGGCAGTGATGATCTGTATTCTTGGAGCTCAGTGGGGCAGCAGTGGGAGGACTTATGGAGTTCTGGCCCCACTGGTGGACCTCCTGATGACACTTGGTTTTTGGCCACTATGTGACATAGAGTGTTGGACTGGATGGGCCATTGTCCGGATCCAGCATGCCTTTTCTTATGTTCTTATGTTCTTGTGTTTTGGTCCTTCCAGGTAGGGTCCAGAAGATGGTGCTGGGGGACTTCTGTTCCTTAGCTTTTGGTTCATGGGCTTCCATGAGGTTTTTAACCAGTGGTGAGGGACTAGAAAGGAGTGAATAAATAGAAGCTTCATTTAGACAAAATGAAAGTGCTGTGGATTTGGGCTGAAACTGGGAGGGCCTTTTCACTGTTGCTGTTACTTTATGGAGCTCCATACCCAGGGGTCTTTTCGTAGAAAAAGAGCTGCAGGAGCTCATTAGCATAACTCATTAGCATAACTCATTAGCATATGCCACACCCCCTGACAACATCGGAAGTGCGTCAGAAGGCAACATCCACCACTCAGGCTCCGCCCCAAAAATCTCTAGGTATTTCATACCACAGTTGCTGTGACTAGAATAATCTCTGTGGGACTTCCAGTGTGGTCTCAAAACGTACCTATTCCAGAAGGCCTTTGAAATGATTGGATTGCCGATGCCTGGCCTTTTAACATTATCACTTTAACTGATATTTAATTATTATTCACCATTGTATTTTTTGTGTTTTTATCAATTGTTAGCTGCTTTGTCTGTTCTTTATATAGAAAGGGGGCATCTAAGTTCATTAAGGTATCAGGTATGTGCTGTGATCTGTGCAGAAGTTTCCCCCCCATCTTTCTGTCATGTTTCTCCCATTAGGCGTCTTTCTCCATCCCAGGGTTTCTGCCTCCCTTCGTCCATCATGTCCCCCACTTTGGAAATCCCTGATAGTTCTGCAGTTGAGTGCATCGCTTACCAATGGCAGCTCTGGCTTTGGCCCACTTGGTGAGATTCATTATCCTTTGACCAGGGGTCTTGTTGTAGAAAAAGAGCTGCCGGAGCTCATTAGCATAACTCATTAGCATAACTTATTTGCATATGCCACGCCCCCTGACATCACCGGAAGTGACAGAAGGCCACACCCCCTGACATCACCGGAAGTGTGTCAGAAGGCCCGGCTACTTACCCTCCTGCTTCATCCTCATTCCCAAACGGAATGAGGATCGAAGCAGAGGGCGGGGTAAAGAAGGGGGCGGGGCTTCACCACGTGACCGCCCCGCCCCCTAGAGGTTCTCTTCCGGAGCTCCGTACCTGAGAGCTCCCCCCCCGACTAGAGCCCTGCCTTTGACACATGGTATGTGCAGAGTACAACAGCTGCACCAACTTTCCACACCCCTGCTCCCTGAAATTCATCCTTGCTGACAGGCAGCTCTCCTGTCAGTCATCCTGGAGAAAGGATAACTTTCCAAGGGCAATAGAAGGGAAATTCATGTAGGTGAATATTTTACTAACAGGCACCCATATTTTTATGCACATAATTTCTGTACTATTTGGAATGCACGTCAGTTGGCAAAAGTAATAAGAGTTTTCAGCTGTTTGATGTGAGAGGTAGAAGGACAAGGATTACTTTGCAAGGAGCCCATTAGATCCGTCTGTTAGCGGAATGACAAGGCTTTGAGAATGTGATAAGTAGATCAGAAAGGAGGTTTCATTGTTTTTCATAATATTACCTCAGAGTCTTTGCTGTGCAGCGAAAGGAGCCGCTATTGTGTAGGCTCTGGTGTTGGACTAGGTCCTGGGAGACCTGGAGCTAGATCCAGGCAGCTTTTCTTGTTTAGTCTCACTCAGTTTGCCTCCTTACTACAGTGCCTGTGTCCCACATGGCTTCTGTCTATGTCAGGGAGAGGTAGTGGCGAACGCCACCCCAAAATCACAAGACATGTCACCAAGGGTGTAGACTTTCCAATTTCCCGCGGGGGTGGCTGGGGCTGGGCCAGAGGCATTGCTTTGCTAGGAGCAAGGGTGGCTCCCGGGGGAGGCTGAGTACCTTCCTGAAAATTTCGGCGGGGGCTAACGCCCCGCCGCCCCGCCGCCCCCACGAAGATTACGCCTATGCATGTCACAGGACATGGAGCCAACCCCAAAATGGCTGCCTCAGGAGGTAGAGCCAAACAGAATTCCTCCCTCCTCACCCTTCCTGGGAAGAAGGAAAGACTGAAGGGGGAACGGAATCACACACTGATGAAGGAAAGCCCAGGTGGTCACTAGTCCACCTCATCCTCCATTTCGTTTTCAATGAAGGCAGCTAATAACAAGCCCAGTTTTACAGTGGCCCAGCCCACTTTCTGAAAAGCTTGGTGGTCACCATGGCACCCACAAGCACCATGTTGGTTAACTCTGGTCTTTGCAGCTCCCATGATCCTCAGAATAGTCCTTTTGGTGATCCAAGGAGCCTCCCTACTTGCCCTGACCTGGGTAGCCCAGGCAAGCCTTATCTTGTCAGATTTCGGAAGCTAAGCAGGGACAACTCTGGCAAGTACTTGGAAGGGCGACCCCCAAGGAATACCAGAGTTGGGATGCAGAGGCTGGCTAATCAAGCCACCTCTCTGAAAAACATCTGAGCCTCCAGTAGGCGTCGCCAGAAGTCAGCCATGACTTCCAGACAAGCCCACAACACACACACACACACACACACACACACAAAATATTTTTTAAAAATAAAGGAACCTTTCTACTTCTTTTTCCTCTAGCAGAAAAGCTGGCTGGATCCAACCCCTAGGCTTAAATCCCCATTCAGCTGTGAAGCTTTTGGGTGACCTCAGACAAGTCACTTCCCCCCAGTTTAAACAACCTCACAGGATTGTAATGAGGTCAAAGTGGGGGGGGGGGACCACAGAATGGGGTGCCATGAGATCCTTGGAGGAAGTATGGGATAAAAACGTCTTTTATTTCTTGCCATGACCAGTCAGATTTGCATGTTTCTTTATGGCAGAATAGGCTTTGTCACACCACTTCACTATGATGAATTTCATTTTATTTGTACCTTCACCAGACAGACAGACAGCATTTACCATGCTGTGGATTTCCTTAGGTGCTTGCACTGTGTAGTACATACCATGTCTCACATTCAGATGAAATAGGTCAAGATGGGTAGCCATGTTAGCCTATCTGTAGCAGTAAAAAAGAGCAAGAGTCCAGCCGCACCTCAAAGACTAACAAAATCTTTGACAGGATAGGAGCTTTCTGAAGAAGTATCTGAAGAAGTGAGCGGTGGCTCATGAAAGCTCCTGCCCTGCCACAAATTGTATTGGTCTTTAATTGAAATCTGCCACATCAAGAAGGAATGTGGTGACCAGGTCACAAGTCTTCCTAAACCTGAAATATAGGGCTTCTGTTTTAATATCATAGGTAAAGGTAAAGGTTCCCTTGCTCGAAAGCCAGCCGAATCCGACTCTAGGGTTGCGGTGCTCATCTCCGTTTCAAAGCCGAAGAGCCAGCGCTGTCTGAAGACGTTTCCGTGGTCATGTGGCCGGCATGACTAAACACCAAGGCGCACGGAACACTGTTACCTTCCCACTGAAGTGGTACCTATTTATCTACTTGCCATTTCTTGCTTTCGAACTGCTAGGTTGGCAGGAGCTGGAACTAGAGACGGGAGCTCACTCCGTCATGCGGCACCCTGGGTCTCGAACTGCTGAACTACTGACCTTCCACAGCCTGCAGTTCAGCATCTTAACCACTTGAGCCACCGCAGCTCCTTTTTACCATACTTCTCCACAAAATCAGTTGGGAAGGGGCTGTGGCTCAGTGGTAGACCTTCTGCTTTGCATGCAGGAAGCCCCAGGTTTGATCCTTGGCATTTCCAGTTGAAAGTATCAGGTAGGAGGTGATGTGAAAGACCTCTACCTAAGGCGCTGGAGAGCTCCTGCCAGTCTGAGTAGATAATACTAACATTAACAGACCACTGGTCTGATTCAGTGCAAGGCTGTTTCATGTGTGTTCATGTATGTTCAGTTAGTTTGTGGCTGTGATAATTTAATTGATTTTAGTCTCTGATGGTGAACTGTTTAATCAGAGGTTACAGCCTATGTCATATAAATGCAGGGCTATTTTTGGGCAGGAACGCACAGGAACGGAGTTCCGGCTGGCTCCCAAGTTGGCCACGACCAGCAGGAACTCATTAGCATAATAGGCCACACCCAACAGCAGAAACTCATTAGGATTGGCTACATTAGGGGTGTGTGGCCTAACAAAGGAGTTCCTGCTACAAAAAAGCCCTGGGTTTTGACAACAAACAAGGTAAACAGAATAACAAGCAAAAGGTGGGTGTGGCTGGATAACCACACTTCTGGTAACATGGGGGTGCAGCCTAATGTGCTAATGAGTTGTGCTGTCAGAGGTGTGGCCTAATATGCTAATGAGTTTCTGTTGGGTGTGGCCTATTATGCTAATGAGTTCCTGCTGGGCTTTTTCTACAAAAAGAGCCCTGTAAATGGTTGCATGTCTAGAACTGGAATGGGTGAGACCTCAGCTTACTCACTGGGTGACCTTAGTCCCATGCTCTCTCAGCTGAAGGGTTGTCGTGAGGATAAAACGAGGGGCAGAAGAACCGTGAGCTTCTTGCAAGAATGGCGGGATAAGAACATATGAATAGAGCAACGCAAAAATAAAGCGTCTCGGAATACTCAGGCTTCCTTTGTTGCCAGGTCCATCCCCAAATATGATTGCCAGCCTCCAGGTGGGGCCTGGAGATCTCCTGGAATCACAACTGATCTCCAGACAACAGAGATCAGTTCCCCTGGAGAAAATGGCTATTTCCCGGCTCTATGGCATTATACCCCACTGAGGTTTCCCCACCCCAACCCTGTCCTCCCTAGGCTTCAACCCCCCCCCAATCTCCAGGAATTTCCCAGTCCAGAGGTTGCAGTGCTTTCCACAAAGCATCTGCTTTCCATGTAGAAGGAGGTCCCATGTTCAATCACCAGCATCTCCCATTTTTTCAAAAATGAGGTTGTCCTGTCCAGCGCGAGCTGTGGCTGAGCCAGCGCTTTCTAAGTGTGAACCAGCGCACGACCACTGAAGAAAGCTTAAATCATCTTTATTCAACTTCACACGCATTCAGAAGATCATTTACTCACAATCGTTCAGATGGCTGGGTGGAAAGTTACATCTTGTGATCTAGGTTAGTTCAGTAGCCGCGGTGAGAAAGAGATGGGCTTCCCCTCTCCTTGCCGTAAGGGTTGATGAACAAAGAAAACGGAAAAGAACAATAAAATCCTATCTTTGCGCCTCTGAGCTCAGGAAATTACTCTTAATGAGCCAGTCAGAGGGAAGCTTCTGGGACCCCTAACTGTGGACTCCAATTCCCAGGTGCACAAGTCTTAAAGATACAGAGCAGTTTTACTCAACTACAGATAACGCTGAGTGGGGGCAGCATAGAGGTAGTAGGTGATGTGTTGCTGCTGCCCATCAAACCTTGACAGATGAATGGCCAGTTTCAATATAAAGCCGCTTCATGTATTTATGCGCTACATGTGTATGTTTTAATATGTATTAAAGAATCATTTTTAGCAGCAACAGTGAGGGGAGAGGGGAAACAAAAAGATCTGTTTTGGTGTGTCGTGCTCAGCCCATCAGGCATGCCTGACTTTGAAGCTTTTTTTGAAAGTTATGGAGACTCACTTTTACCTCTTTGGTCTGTTTGATGGCCTTGCAGTTCCTTTCTTTAGGCATGGCTTGGCATTGGTGCGTGGCTCAAATTCTTGCCTGACACCTTCTGGTAATAGATCAAAACTCATTGTCAGTTTGAGTTGTGTCACAGTATGACAGTTCCTTCCAGTGATGGAAGCAGATGCATACTTTTGAGTTACACAGTTGAAACACACAGGTGATCTCTGCCGACGGCAGTAAACGAAGTGTTGGCTGTGTAATGCTGAAGTCCCTCTGAAGTCAAGAAAATTCTCCTCTTATCCTTCAACAGATAACTAAATTACTTGTGTGCTGGAATATGGACCTTACAGTGACCTGAATGTGTAGAAATTGTATCAAGCCTGAACTCTCCCTAGAAACTAAAACAACTAAACAGTGGCTGCAGTCACACGGAACAGAAGCCACACAAGTGAGACGGAAAACCGACGGAGTTTCCGGGCGCGATCTCACCAGCACATCTGGGAAGTGTAGCACTCCCGTGGCACAACCGAGGCTTCCAGCCGAAACTGCGTGGCAAAAAAACTAGTACCTCGGAGGTACTAGTTTCCGAAAACTGCGGGGCAAGGGCGGGCGTCTGATCGCGTTTCCGGTGGCATCCGGTGCCCGCCCATGTCCACTTGCAAATAAGGTGTGTTTTTTTGTCCACGTCTCTGTGGATGCGCACACGCACCCAACGGAGCATGCGCATTCGTCGTGTACACACAAAAACAAAACAGTTTGCCGCGGCTCGCGCTTCTTCGTTGCGCGCCGGCTTGTCCTGTGATCAGCACCTCTCCCTTGCCATGGAACCTCCACAGTACCTCCACAGTACCTCCACGGGAGGTCTGATCGAGTAACTGCGCAGTAGTTTGCCCCAGGGCAAACAGCCACGCTTCTCCCCCGCAGTTTCCTGCCCGTGTGACCGGGGCCTGTGGCTATTGTAATTCAGTCTCATTATGAGAAGACAATGTCATAAACCTGCTCTGAGTCCGTGTGTTCTCACATTTAGAACAGATAAAAGGAAGTACTTCTTCACCCAAAGAATGATTAACATGTGGAATTCATTGCTGCAGGAAGTGGTGGCAGCTACAAGCATAGACAACCTCAAGAGGGGATTGGATAAATCACTGTTTGGGGTAGTGATGCTCTGTATTCTTGGTGCTTGGGGGGGGGGTAGCAGGCTTCTGGAGTTCTGGCCCCACTGGTGGACCTCTTGATGGCACCTGGGTTTGGGCCACTGTGTGACACAGAGTGTTGAACGGGATGGGCCACTGGCCTGATCCAGCATGGCTTCTCTTATGCATATAACAGCGTGTTCCATCTTCATGTCCCTCTTCCCCAAGTTACAAAACCCAGCCTTTCACATAACCAGTGCCTTGGGATACCCTGGTAAGGTTGCCTCTGGGCAAGTGCAGAGGGCAGAGCTTTCTAGTTACCATACCTTAGCCACCACCCCCATGCATGTGTGTTCTTAGCATGAATGAGCAATCGAGGCGTGTGGATTTGAATCACAGTCTGCTTTCTTAAACAGGAAAGAAACTTCATTACTACAAACTAAGCTAGAGTGCACACTTGGAAAACAGCTGTCATGTCTAGTGAGCACAGGTCTAAGGAAAATAATAGAGAAAACAAGTAGAGCAAACACATCCCTGGACTCCCTACTGCTCCCTTTGCAGAGGAGACTGGGTCCCAGTGTATGGTCACAGCATCTGTGCAAAGCATTTGAACAAAGAGGGAACTGGCAACCCTGTACCACATGCTCCATTCCACTGATCATGTGTTACAACAGTCTTCCATCGTCTCCCCTTGGCACATAAGCCAAATGGGCTTTCTCCAAGCTGAAACCCAGTTTCTCTTTTTCTCCAACCTTCTCACACATTTTATTGTCCTGTTCATGGTTTCAGGGATTCTTCAATGAGCTCCAAAACATCCTATCTCTCTGAATTCACAACAGACCAGAGTCACTGGAAAAGACAATGACACTAGGAAAGTTGAAGTCAACAGGAAAAGAGGAAGACCCAACATGAGATGGATTGACTCAGTCGAGGAAGCCCTCAGTTAATGACAGGGCATTTTGGAGGTCTTTCATTCATAGGGTCACCGTATGTCAGAAGCAACTTGATGGACTTAACACAGACAGAAATTGTATGCCCTCTCTTCTCTGACCTACTCGAAAGGTCCATTCTTTTATCAAAGCACCACTCTTTTATTAAGCAATTGACGTCTTTTCCTAAATCCAGTAATAATAATACTGACTTTAAAAGACCAGGTAGAGAAAGAAGTACTTTTCTCCCTTTCTCACAATACAAGAACTCATGGGCACTCAGTGAAATTGCTGAGCAGTAGGGTTAGAACAGATACAAGGAAGTACTTCTTCACCCAAAGAGTGATTAACACATGGAATTCACTGCCACAGGAGGTGGTGGCGGCTATAAGCATGGACAGCTTCAAGAGGGAATTAGATAAGCATATGGAGCTGAGGTCCATCAGTGGCTATTAGCCACAAGGTATAGATAGGAACTCTCAGTCTGGGGCAAGTGATGCACTGTATTCTTGTTGCTTGGGGGGGGGAACAGTGGGAGGGCTTCTAGTGTCCTGGCCCCACTGCTGGACCTCCTGATGGCACCTGGTATTTTTGGCCACTGTGTGACACAGAGTGTTGGACGGGATGGGCCTTTGGCCTGATCCAACATTGGCTTCTCTTATGTTCTTTTGTTCTTAAGCTGATATACACATGGGGTTCCTAAGAGGTCCTCCATCCAGGCACAGGCCTGTGGTGTTACGTCAGATACCTTCCAATCATGTCCTGGTCACATTTGAAGACCATGTTCAACTTAGTTTTCAATTTTAATAGGGAATATTTTCAGCCCCAAACTGAACTCATAATCTTCTGCTTGTAATGTGCTCAGTCAGTGGAAGCATGAAAAAAATATTGTGAGGAGGGAAAGCACAGAAAGGAGAAAGTGCATTGGGAAGGGGGAGCGTGGTTATCTCTGCTGGAAGGTTCCCATCCCAAACATATTTCCTCTAAAAGAGTAACTGCAGCAAACCATGTATTCAGATGACAAAAGTTATATTCACCAATTCTTACACAATTCTTGGAAACGGTTAATAGCCCCAAGATCTAAGGCTTTGGAGAGTCTCTTTTCTACTGCCAAAATGACAGTGTTGCTTAGGCAGTCCCTTCTGCGCCTCAAATAGGCCTTGATTTGCCATAGACACAAAAATGTTCATTCACAGCCAAGGCCTGATGGAGATATTGTGACAGTGGTGACATATAATCTGCGGAGTTCTATTAAAGGAATGTTCAGTTCTTCACACGTTTGGTTAATCATGGCAATCTTAATTCGTCCCTTTTACCCAGACCTCTCTATAACTTTTAAAAGCTGTCTGCTTTGTAGCCATCTATATCACAGCTGTACTGTCTCTTGAGTTTTCTGGATGGAGATAGTAACAGCACTGAAAGAATAAGTCCAATACACAAAATTGCAATTGTCTGAAAATTTTCTTTTAATTTCACAATACTGTAATCAGCAACCAGAAAGAACAAATTTAAAATCCTGATCAGTGTTTTGGACACACGCTTTATGATGTGTTTAGTTCAGTAACTTAGCTTTGAAGTCATTCTGGGATACAACAAATTGTCTTTTATTTTAAGTTGGAATTTTGGCAGAATTTCCTTTTGCAATTATCTTTGTATCAGCCATAACTTTATTGAAATTCCCCCAATCCATCCCGTTTTGCAATTTATTGAAGAATTTATCAAGCAGACTTGAGTATTTGATGACCTGATTTCAAAAAGAAATCTGAAACCACATTAGGCCAAAGTATTATATCACTTAAAGTAGCCAGGCAAAATACCAAGCGGGTCTATCCATTTTAAAATGCCGTGAGTTTCATACTTATTTCAGAATTTGATTAATTACTGATTACATTTCGAAGCAATACAAGTACAGGAACTGTTGAGTTTAACATCTAAAGTGTTGATGGAATCTGATGCCCCATAGGACTCTAGTGTTCTGCCTTCTAAAGTGAACTAACTACAGGTAAAATAAATATAATGTTTGTAACATCTTCTAGTTTAACACATTTTTATTTTTGCAAAAGCTTTCATGGACTAGAACCCACTTATTCATTCTTCCAAAATAGCCAAATCTTAGATCCTCTGATTAAAAAAAAACACTTTTACAAGTAAGCAGTAATTTACCAGTGGTATAGGTTTGGTGGTGAAGAAAGGGAAGGTGCTAGACAGTTTTCATGAAACGTGGTATCGGGCAAAGTGACTTCAGTATTTGAACAAGAAATGGGATTGGAGAGGTACAATAGGGATAAATCACACATAATTAAACTCTGAAGAGAGACTCTAATATACCTTGTTTCTATATTTTACATGAAAAGCAGGGCTTACCCATGTATGTCATAAAAATATACATAAAAATACATTGTAATCATTAAACAAACATCAAAACAGCCACAAAAGAAAACAGTGACATTGGGAAGGTAAGCTGGGTGGGCCCATGTTAGTACTTGGACGGGAGACCACCAAGGAAGTCCAAGGTTGCTATGCAGAGGCAGGCAATGGCGCAAACCATTTCTGTTCGACTCGTGCCTTGAAAACCCCATAGGGTTGCTATAAGTCAGCTGTGACTTGATAGAACTTTACACACACACACACACACACACACACACTACTGGAGATGAGGTCAGACCAGTGCAGAACTGGCTGTGTGTCCTAAAAACTACAAAATTATTAAAGTCCCATGTGTCCCCAGTTCCCGTGTTCACTGAACATGCCCTCAGCCTCCAGGCTACAGGGAAAAGCTACACATCAGTGGTTCAGAAGTTAGAGCATTGTGTTCCTCACCCAGTTCTGTCACTGGCATCGCCTCTGGCTGGAAATCTTGCCCCCTCCTTCCCTCCTCCTGCTCTGCAAGGAGACACGGAGGGGAACATGTATTTCTGCCCTTCTTCAGTCACCCTTTGAGCTTGTAAACAACAAACCCAGACAGATATAAGTAGTTCTCGTCCTAAAATAAGAAACTTTAATATGTACAGTCTGAAATGAGCCATGGACTCTTATGGGACTGGCTGACTCAAGATCCATTTTTGCCGGGTATCAAGCACTCTAGAGGGTTCACACACACACACACACACACACACACACACACACACACACACACAGAGTTTATACCTGGAATTTCACTGCCCAGAGTGGTTCCTGGTGCAATAGCAGTCTATAACCCTTTCTGTTCACAAGCAAGAGTATAATTCAGATATAATTATGTACATTTGTTTTGGCTACATGGTCCTCCTGACTCAAGCGGCCCCTGGGGTGTGCTGTATTCATCTACAGCTCTGCTTTGCCAGGGACATCCAGTGCTAGCTATATATAAGCACTGCACGTGGTAAGGAGCTTTGGGACTAATGCTCCCGGTGTGCAGTAAGGAAATCAGTCAGGGCTTATGAGTGATGTCTAAACCAATATTTATAGGTAACAAGTGGCATAGAGTATAAGGAGGCAAGAGGGTTTAGGGAATCACCTCTGCAGTCTCTAACAGGCCACGAGTTGCTTATGCAGTCCCCGCATGACTACATGAAGTTGTCTTATATTGATTCAGATCATTGGTCTGCAGGGCTTGCCCTTGACTCAGAGGTCAAGCATCTCCTTTGCATGTAGGTGGAGTCCCCAGCAACTTGAGTTGAAATAATCAGGTAGTCAATGAGATGAAAGATCTCAGCTTGAGACCATTGAATTGTGCTGCCAAGTCAGAGTGGTGATGGTGGTGGTGGTAGAAATTGCTGTCAAGTCACAGCCAGCTCACGGCAAGTCACAGCCAGCTCACGGCAAGCCTTTAGGGTTTTCAAGGCAAGAGATGTTCAGGGGTGGATTGCCACTGCCTGCCTCTGCATACCGAACCTGGATTTCCTTGGTGGTCTCTCATCCAAATGCTAACCAGGGCCAGCCTTGCTTAGCTTCTGAGATCTGATGAGATCCCACTAGCCTGGGTCAGAATAGGCAATCTTAACCTCGATAGAGATGACCTGATGAAGCATAAGGCAGCTTCACATGTTTGTGTAATCCCTTTCCACTAGATGTAAGTGGGGATGGGCACGAACCGAGGCTTGCAAACCACAAACCCGGCCAGGTTCATGACAAATTTAGGCTCGTAATTCAGTTTGTGCCCATCCCTAGACATAAACAGACCAAGACTGAAGAGCCAAGGTGAAACAGCAGCATGTGGTAAGAGTGGTACAGGCTCCTTCCTGCCATTTGCTTCTGATCACGTTGTCATGAAGATAATTAAATCTTTCTTAGTACTGGAAGATCTACAGCCTGGTCATGGTATCGAGAGAGATTAGTTGGGTGTCCTAGAAGGATTTGTAAGGAAATGAACAAATAGCAGTTCCCATGAATAACAAATCAGGAAAGCGGGAACCTTTTTTTGATATATATAAATTGAAAGAATGGAAATTAGTGAAAGATTAAGAGAACAAGCAGGATGGCCGTATTATTCACAGGTGTGTCATGTTTTATAAAGATTTGCTGAACTAGCATGCAAGGTTGTAAAGTATATGCAAACCTAATAGTAGCAGCTGCATAAATTTTAGTGCTCGGTAACTGGGTGATGAATATTCTTTTTATATACAGCAAACATTTTAAAACTCAGTAAAGCTAGTTAATATGTATCTCAGCACTTAATAGAAGTCAGCACAAGTGATATTCTACCCTAGTGGTTCCAGGGACTGGCAATGGATCATAGGTAGCCACAGAGTTTGTTTTCCAAGCAGAAGATTCAGTCCTCGACTTCTTTTGTACAAGGATTTCACTTAGCAGAGTTAGGAAAGACTTGTGGCTTGGGGGGGGGGATTGCTGCCAGTCAGAGTATGTAATGCTGTGCCAATAGTCTGATGTGTTATAAAGCAAGTTCATCTTTGCTCCATGCAGTGGCCCATACAAATGTGCATTGATGGTTGACTTTTCTTGTTTGAACAACTAGATTTGAACCTAGTAGCATCTTAAAGACCAACAAGAATTTTAGGGTATAAGCTTTTTATAGTCCAGGCTAACTTCCTCAGATGTCCTTGTTTGCTGATCAGTTCATAGTGGTCCTTGTTTGCTGATCAGTTCATAGTGGTGTTGCTACCAAAAGGCCATCTAAAGCTCAGACCAAATGTATATGAAACTTTAAGGGAAGTTAAGATTGTTCTAAGATAATAGAAATTTCTCAGGGATGTCCTGGTAGGTTTGCTGATCTCCAGGTTGGGCTTGGGTGTCAGCTATGCTGCCATGGGGGGTTGGGGAGCTCGGTCTGTGTCTAGTTAATTGCTACTGCATTCCTTTCTGTGCTTGTTCTGCTTTGCGCCGAAATGCTCTATACAGATGTGCAGGAGGGTTGTATTGTCTGGGTTTCTCCTAGGTGTCATGGGAGAGTGTTGGTTCTCAGCTTTAGCTACCTAACGGTCTCCAAGCTTTATCCCGTGCACGGGAGCGTGCCTAATTGGCCAGTGCTCTGGGGGGGTGCATACGAATACCCTATATCCTATTATGCCCATGGGACAGCCGCCATTCTTAACAGTGCTTATGTTACTGCCTCTATAGCTCTGCAATAAAAGCATTACCATTCCTGAATGCGTGTACTTCGTTGTTGGCTGTGGGTTCTTACATGGGGGACCTCTTGAATTTACAGCTGATCTCCAGATGACAGAAATCAGGTCTTCTGGAGAAAATGACTGCTTTGGAGGGAGGACTGTATGGCATTATACCTTGCTAAGGGCTTTGCCCTCCCCAAACGTTCTCCTCCCTAGGGTCCACCCCCAAATCTCCAGGAAGTTCCCAACCCAGAGTGGATAACCCTATGTTCTGTACAGTTATTTAATAATGTATAGGCTGCCCTCCAGAGATCTGCTTGAGGTGGCTTGCAGCTACAGTAATAAAACATGGAAATACACCAACCAGGTTCCATTGGCTCTCAGCTAAAACAAAATTTGAAGCAAATCTGGAAGTCCCTTCTATGGCGAAACATCTGAGGAAGCATAAGTGAAGCCAAAAAAGAGTCTCAGCAAGACTCACAAAATGTCCCATAAGTGTTTGTGCACATTCCTTCTTCAGATACGTTTGGTGACCATGATTGTCAAGCTGGATTGACTCAGAGGCAACATTGTTGGCTAGGAAAGTCCAGGACATGATTGGAAGGTATCTGACGCAACACCACAGGCCTGTTCCTGGATGGAGGACCTCCTAGGAACCCCATGTGTATATCAGCTTGAAGACATTGCCTTCTGCCCTGCCTGGATGTACCACGCTAGCCTGATCTCGGAAGCTAAGCAGGGCCAGTCCTGGTGAGGACTTGGATGGGTGACCACCAAGGAAGTCCAGGATTGCAACGCAGAAGCAGGCAAACGTCTATTTGTCTCTTGCCTTGAGAACCTCACAGGGTTGCCGTATGTCGGCTGCAACTTGATATTCCTTTCCACTGCCATATACATGACATGGGTTTCATTACATGGGTGTCAGGCTTATTATGCTGAGAAATAATGGATTCATCCCATTAATCTCAAGCCAGCTCTTCACTCACCTAGCTCCCCTCCTTCTTGCAGCCCCCATCCCACAGTTCCCCATGATTCCCAACATAGTCTTTTTGGTAGTCAAAGGGGAGCCCACTTCCATTTACTACCAGCAGAAAAACTGGTTAGGTCCAACCCAGTGATAAGATCCATTCTGCCATGTCCTGTTTGCTTCAGGGTTTTTGCTTCCTGAAGTCCCGTCCTCTAAAATCAAAACACATGCAAATAGTTTTTCTTTTCCTCTTAATTCTACAGGCTTCTTGCCTGGAAGTGGAAAACAGAGAAAAGGCCACAAGTTGAGCTGTCTTTGCTTAGTGAGTTGATGTCACACGATGTGTCCTGTATTGGGATATTTGGTTAATACAGCAGAGTCTGCCCAGTCATAGAAGTGTGATACTGTGCAGTAAATAACTCTCCCAAGAAGTATGTGGCAAAGAAGGTAAACTTACCTTTATTCAAGTAGATCCAGTTCATATTTGGGTTGCAGTCAAAAGAAGAGAAGGAAGCCTAAAGAGTACTTTCCCTATCACAAATGGCCAGCTTGTCCGGCATCATGTCTGTGGGAGTACGAGGGGGGCACTGTGTCTACAGGAGAGACCTGCAAAGACTTGTGTCTCATAGAATCACAGAGTTGGAAGGGGCTATAATAGGCCATCATGCCCAACCCCCTGCTCAATGCAGGATCAGCCTGGAGCATCCCTGACAAGTGTTTGTCCAGCTGCTGCTCAAAGACTGCCAGTGGGGGGGAGCTCCCCACCTCCCTAGGTAGCTGATTCCACTGTGGCACAACTCTTACTGTAAAAAAGTTTTTCCTAATATCTAGTCGGTACCTTCCCGCCCTTAACTTAAGCCCATTATTGCAAGTCCTATCCTCTGCTGACAACCAGAACAGCTCCCTGCCCTCCTCTAAGGGACAGCCCTTCAAAGAGACCAGTCATCAATGTTCCCTCTAAGCTGTGGAGCCCTGTGGGCAAAAATTCTACTTTGGGAGCTACTGGCATTAAAGTTGTGAGTGAGCAAGTTGGCCACTGCATAAATTAGTTTGCTTTGGAGCCATCCTTCCTGAGCAAAGACTAAAATGTGTGAGCCGGAGGCTAAGAAACTGTGAGCTAGCTCACACTAACTCAGCTTAGAGGGAACACTGCCAGTCATGTCCCACCTCAACCTCCTCTTCTCCAGACTAAACATTCCCAAGTCCCTCAGCCTTTCCTCGTAGGGCTTGGTCTCCAGGCCTCCGATCCATCCTCATCACTCTCCTCTGCACCTGCGTCGATCCGTCCACATCCTTTTGGAAGTGAGGCCTCCAGAACTGCACACAATACTCCAGGTGTGGCCTAACCAATGCAGTGTACAGCGGGAGAGTCACATTTTGCTATCTGGATGGTATGCCTCTGTTGATACACCCCAAGATCGCATAGCCTTTTTTTGTCGCTGCATCACACTGGCTGCTCATATTTAACTTACGGCGCACCCATACCCCAAGATCTTGTTTACACACACTGCTACCCAGAAGTGTATCTCCCATCCAGTATGTGGGTCTCCATGGAAGGCCATGTGAATTGACACGACAAAGTGAGAAAAGGAGGAGAGGTCAGATCCCGGGTTAAAACAAAGAGAGGCATCCCATTCAAGGACATGACCCCTATGCACACTTAGAGTGATACAGCGCCCTCCAGTGTCCAGGCATGCTGAGTCACTCACTACAACACCCTGAACAAATTTCTCACAGAGACTTACTATCAGGGGTCATTTCATAAAAAAAGAGCCAGGGGAACTCATTAGCATAACTCATTAGCATATGCCACACCCCCTGACACCACCGGAAGTGTGTCATAAGGCCACACCCCCTGACATCACCGGAAGTGTGTCATAAGGCCACACACCCTGCCCCCAACGGTCCCGGCTGCCGGCGGCGGCCTTGCAGCTCCACT
>NW_015159747.1:366539-389317 GCF_001447785.1 Gekko japonicus
CGGAAGCGGGGCGGCCGGAAGCAGGGGGCGGGGCTTCGTCATGTGCCCCGCCCCCCGTACCTCACCCGGGGGAACTGCGATCCCCCGCGATCCCCCCCGAAATGACCTCTGCTTACTATGCTGAAGCTTGCTTACCCTAATGATGGAAAGAAAGACTTCATTGCTAATGCGTATACTTTTTTAAAAGCCTATGAATTTGTTTAATGTAGCATGAAACACAGAAAACACTGTTATTAATTTGAGCAACAGCCCCTATTTAATGCAAATGATGTGGTGGATGCACATTTTCCTATTCTTGGGAACAGATGTGGTTTTAAAACAGTATATTACTGGTCCCCACTTGCCACTGGTATTAAATCCTTGGCATTAGGCTCTCCCTGCTGGATCAGACCAATGGTCCATCCAGTCCAGCATCCTGTCTCACACAGTGGCCAACCAGTCCCTTTGGACAGCCAGCAACAGGGCATAGAGGCCGAGGCCTTCCCCTGATGTTGTCTCCTGGTGGTGGGATTCAGAGGCTTAGTGCCTCTGAATGTGGAGGTTCCCTTCAGTCCCCAGGGCTAGCAGCCACTGATAGACCTATCCTCTATGAGTCTCTCTAAGCCCCTTTTAAAGCTGTCTATACCTGTGACCATCACTACATCCTCTGGCAGCGAACTCCACATTTTAATCAGTCTCAGTGTAAAGTAGTATTTCCTTTTGTCCGTCCCGAACCTACTACCCATCAGCTTCATTGGATGCCCTCAAGTTCTAGTACTTTGGGAGGGGAAAAAATCATTCTCCTCTCCTCCATTTTATCCCCACAACAACTCTGTGAAATAAGTTAGGCTGAAATGTCTGACTGGCCCAAGGTCACCCAGCGGGCTTCCATGGCAGGGTGAGGATTCGAACTTGGGTCTTCCAGATCCCAACCCCTTTTAAAGGCTTTGTGATCTGGGATTTTACCCTCAGGATGGGATGAGCAGAATTGATTAACTATCATTTGCTTGCTATCACTGTGCCGTCAAGTCACAACCAATCTGTGGTGACTTGAGGGGCTTCAAGGCAAGTGAGAAGCAGAGGTGGTTTGCCACTGCCTTCCTCTGTGAAATCTTAGGGGGAGAGAAGGGCTCCCTTATATCCAACTGCTAAATGCCCTTCATTTCCCCCTGAAGTTCTCAGTGCCCCCCAAGATTTGTAGAGCGCCCTCTGGGAGACCATATGGTCAGTGTTCCCTCTAAGCTGAGTTAGTGTGAGCTAGCTCACAATGTTTTAGCCTCCGGCTCACACGTTTTTGTCTTAGCTCAGGAAGGATGGCTCCAGAGCAGACTGATTTATACAGTAGCCAAATCACTTGCTCACAACTTTAATGCCAGTCACTCACAAAGTAGAATTTTTGCTCACAAGACTCCACAGCTTAGAGGGAACATTGCATGTGGTCCCCATTAAGCATCACTGGTCTAATCACGGGGTCACAATACAGGTGAAAAAGGATACGCCTATGTGCTGCAGGATAACAAGAGTCATATGGAATCCCAGTGTGCTGTGCAGCACCCAGAATGTGGTTTACTCCTGCACATGCTCATGACCAGATTTATTTCTGGTAATAAAAACAAAACCCAATTAAAATTTTTCAGATGGCATACAGCCTTACTCTGAATCCAGCTTTATTTTTAGCCCCCCCAGCTTGCACTGGCACTGATACAAGCTAGCTGGCATGTTGAAGTCTGTTTGGGATACAGGCCTTGGCAGGTCTGATGTTTTTAATCTAATTGTTGTATTTAATTTTCGTAAAACGGAGGAGTGGAGAATGATGCAAGTGGCTTTGGGCCCCCGTTGGAGAGAAAGGAATGAATTTTTTAAAAAAATGATTTGTAGTTGCAGCATTTCATATGTTCAGGCAAGGTTTGTTGGCACGAACATAAGGACATAAGAGAGGCCGTGTTGGATCAGGCCAGTGGCCCATCCAGTCCAACACCCTGTGTCACACAGTGGCCAAAACCCAGGTGCCATCAGGAGGTCCACCAGCCGGGTGAGAACTCCAGAAGCCCTCCCACCGTGGCCCCCCAAGCACCAAGAATACAGAGCATCACTGCCCCAAGCATAGTGTTCCATGTGGATCATAGCCACTCATGGACCTCTGCTCCATATTTATTTTATTGGTTAAATTTGTACCCCGCCCTCCCTGCAATGCAGGCTTCGGGTGGCTCACATCAGTAAAACTGTAGGTTGGCACATAAATAACAATTAAAATCCATATAAAAACATTTAAAACAATTCAAGTTTTACAAGTGCTGGTGATGGTCAGTTAAATATTTACGATGGCGTGTGTTTATCCAATCCCCTCTTGAAGCTATGTATGCTTGTAGCCGCCGCCACTTCCTGTGGCAGTGAATTCCACATGTTCGTTACTCTTTGGGCGAAGAAGTAGATTAAGCTTGCAAGACTGCTATGTTAACAAGTGACATGCTTCATCATAGCCTGAATCCATGTTGCATTGCTGGACAGACGTGAGGATCCAATCATGCCTCTTCACACAGGAATACACGGAACTGCCTTTTAATGAGTCAGACCATTGGTCTCTCAAGATCAGTACAGTGCTCTGGCTGCCTAGTCCATATGGCCTGTTCTGAATGGCTATTCACCATTCTCAGAGAACTTTCACATCACCCGCTACCTGATCCTCTTGACTGGAGATACCAGGGACCGAGCCTGGGACCTTTTGTGTGCAAAGCAGATGCTTTACCATAAAATCCAGTGGTGCATTACAGACTTCACAAAATTTATTCCAGTTTGAGCTTTTGTGAGTCAGAGCTCACTTCTTTGGACGCTCTATCACTGAGCCACAGCCCCACCCACCAAGAATCTGGGCCCAGGTCACACTAACTGCAATGTATATTGGTCTTTCTTAAATTAACGTAAATTCAATTTGAGGCAGAAAAGTGGGATAAGAACACACTAACAGTGCAATCCAAAGCAGAGGTACACCCTTCTAAGCCCACTAATTCTGAATGGAGACCCAGATGGCTCTTGAGTGTCTCGACCTCTTGGAGGATCCAAAGTGGAATGGCACTTAAAGGTTAGTAGAGCTATTCTGTGACAGAATCTTCTGTACCAGTAGCAAATGGGGCAGAGAATGAGAGGATTTTTTTTCTTACTAACTACCACACTGCCAGTTTGGTGTAGTGGGTGACAGACTCTAATCTGGAGAATAGGGTTTGATTCCCCACTCCTTCACATGCAGCCAGCTGGGTGAGCTTGGGCCAATCACAGTTCTCTCAGAGCTGTTCTCTCAAGAGCAATTATCTCAGAGCTCTCTCAGCCCCATCCACTTCACAGGATGTCTGTTGTGGGGAGGGGAAGGGAAGGAGATTGTAAACCACTCTGAGACTCCAAGTGAAGGGTGGGGGTATAAATCCAGTCTCCTCCTCCTCCTCCTCCTCTTCTTCTTCCCTGCTCCCAACTCCTGTCACCTGTGGGAGACATTTTTTTTTAAGGAGCATTGTATGCATCACTTCTGGATAAAACCTGGTAGAGTAGCTCTAGGAATTACCAGAAACTCTAATGTAACTGGAGAGTTTTCAGTGATTCCTAGAGCTGCCCTATGTCACTTCTGGGTTTTTGGCCAAACTGACCTAATGCCATAACCAGCATAAAGAGCCCCCCTATTTTTCTACCCAGCACCCTCCTGCTGGGTGCCTGGCACTGCCCAGAGAGATTAGGTTTTGCAGTTGTTACACAACTGTCATGCCATTCCCACACACACTCTCTGCCCACAGATGATTTTGTGCTAAGATGTTTGTGTCGGGCAGTTGTACTGGCTTAGGTGTTCTCCTAATCCACATTTGAGCTGCATCCAGACAGAACAGTAAGCCTACATTAATTTGGGATGTGCACAAACCTGGTTTGTTGCCATGCTCGTATGTGTGCCTCCCTCCTCACTTCTTACATAGAGAATCCCAGTTAAGAACTGACTCCAGTTACTCCAACATATGCATCTAAATGCAGGGGTTAATCAGTACCAGTTTTTCCCTGAGAGACTAAGCTTCTAAACCATGGGTTAATTTAGGCCTGGAATCCTAGTTAGAGTAGTGTGACTCAGTGGCATGCAGAAGGTCCCAGGTTCAATCCCCAGGATCCCCAGTTCAAAGTATTAGGTGTTAGCGATGTGAAATACCTCTACCTGAGACCTTGGAGAGCTGCTGCCTGTATGAGTAGATAATACTAACCTTGGTGGAATGATGGTCTGATTCAGTACAATGCAGCATCATGCGATCGTGATGTGATTATAACTGTTAACCCACACCCCTGTTTTGTATGTCACGGAATTAGTTTCTAGCAGGGCTTTTTTTGTAGAAAAAGCCTAGCAGGAACTCATTAGCATATTAGGCCACACCCATGACAGCACAGCTCATTAGCATATTAGGCCACACCCCGTGTTACCAGAAGTGTGGTCATCCAGCCACACCCACCTTTTGCTTCTTATTCTGTTTACCTTGTTTGTTGTCAAAACCCAGGGCTTTTTTTGGAGCAGGAACTCCTTTGCACAGGGGTCGTTTCGTAGAAAAAGAGCTAGGGGAACTCATTAGCATAACTCATTAGCATATGCCACACCCCCTGACATCACCGGAAGTGTGTCATGAGGCTACACACACCACCCCCAACGGTCCCGGCTGCCACGGCTGGCCTTGCACGCCCCCCGTACCTCACCCGGGGGAACTGCGATCCCCCGCGATCCCCCCCGAAAGGACCACTGCCTTTGCATGTTAGGCCACACATACCTAATGTAGCCAATCCTAATGAGTGCCTGCCACTGGGTGTGGCCTATTATGGTGTGGCCTATTATGGTGTGGCCTATTATGCTCATGAGTTCCTGCTGGGTGTGGCCAACTTGGGAGCCAGCCGGAACTCCGTTCCTGTGTGTTCCTGCCCAAAAATAGCCCTGGTTTCTAGCCAGTGTTCTCCGTGTGAGAAGGAGAAGCAAAGTATGTACAGGAGCACAGCAAAATGCAGTTTTGTGTTCATTCCAGTTTAATTTTGGAATATCTCAATTCAGCCTTTGGGTTGGATTCAGCCAGTTTTTTTTCATTCAGTCTCCCTCCCCTTATTTCCCTCCTTATTTCAGCCTGTGCTCCACGTGCCTTTTGTCCATACTGGTCCCGTGATCCCCAGCATAGCCTTTTTGGTGGAAAAAGGGGACTCTCTTCTCCCTTTGTCTCCAGCAGAAAAGCTGACTGTATCCAACAGTTCAGCTTTCACAAAGGACCAGAGGATCAGAGCACATGTTTATATACACCAGTCCTATGTAGTCAACAATGTGACCTATAGAGGCATTTATCTTTGAAGGATTCAGGAGTATGTTATGTTTCTCACCCACCTGTCCCCTTCCCAAAACAAAACGGGTACTGTCTCTTTCTGTCTTCATTTCCCCCTTTTATAGAGGGTTGGGTCCTGACAAACGGTTGAGTGATGGCCCTGTGGACAATATTTTGAAGACAGATGAGCTAATGACTTGGGCAGTGTTAATCAGAGATTTCATGACATTTTTTATGCCTTCATTATATGGGCATCCCTTGAATCCTATATCTGTCAACATTGCTGTATTAAGAATTCATCGAGTCGAGAGTGTGTATTCCTGCAGTCAAGTTGGCTGTGGAGATTTTTTTTAAAAAAGTTTTTCATTTTGATGCTACTTCACTTGGTGGATGCTTTTATTTTTACCTCTGTCGCAATCAGACTGTACCTAGAAGGAATTTCACATTTTGTCTTACAAAGGCCTGGGTCACACGGGCAGGAAAATGCGCGCGGGGGGGGAGCGTGGCTGTTTGCCCCGGGGCAAAATAACGCGCGGTTGCGGCAGCAGACGTACCGTGGAGGTCCCGTGGTAGGGGAGAGGTGCCGAGCACACCACAATCCTGCGCCACGGCAAAGAAGCGGCGTGGCCAACGGGTGTTTTTTCCCGGACACCAAAGTGTGCACATGCCCCATTGGGTGTTTGTGCGCATCCCATGGACAGTTGAAAAAAAAAAACCTTTATATGAGGGGGCATGGGCGGGCACCGGAACTACCACCGGAAACGCGATCAGACGCCCGCCCTTGCTCCACGGTTACCGGAAACTAGTACCTCCGAGGTACTAGTTTTTTACCCCACATCTTCGGCGGGAAGCCTCGGTTCGCCACGGGAGCTCTACGCTTCCCAGATGTGGCAATGAAATCGCGCCCGGAAAATCCGCCTATCTTCCGTCTCTCTAGCGTGCCTAATGCTCCGTGTGACCGCAGCCAAAGATACTTTTATGAAACACTTTAATTTTTCAGGTTGGTAAGGTGTGTTGGTTTGAAGCAACAGAATCAAGTCGGAGTCCAGTGGGGCACCTTTCTGATCAAAAAAGTTTAATTCTGAGTGTAAGCTTTTCATGTGCCTGCAGCAGGCTTCTTCAGACCTGCTCTTAAAGGTGCCACTGGACTCAAACTTTGTTTAGTTTTCCAAGCCACGCTTGACGGGCAAACATTAGTGGCCATCAGAAGGCCTCTTTCTGTGGTACGTTAGGGGTTCAGTCCTGTGAGATACACACCAGAAGAAGAGGAATGTAATAGTTAATTGCCAAACACTCCTGGTGGCGGCCCTAGTTGCTCTGAGCAGTAGTGCCAGAGATTTTTTTTTTTTTTAAATGATGTAAACTGTACCAGGACATCATTTCCAGGAGAAACCTGGAAGTGATGTAGGGTAGATCCAGACATCGCTGGAAGCTCTATTGTAAAAAAAAAATTCCTAGATTTTCTCTATGTCACTTCTGGGTTTTCCCTGGAAGTGATGTAGTGACTCAACCAAATTCACCCCCCCCCATGCCTTTGCCCCCAACCCTCCCACGGACAACCCTACCAAACAGTATTTTTCTAGCTCCTCCCCGTAGAAGAAGAATAAGAAAAGTTGGTCTTTATACCAGGCTTTTCTCTACCCTAAGGAGTCCTAAAGAGGCTTATAACCACCTTCCCTTCCTCTCCCCTTCCTCTAGACAGGGTGGGCTAATCCTGCACTTAAAATCTAGCACAGCAATAGAGACAAAAGGGTATGGGAACAATCTCCACAGCTGTTGCTGCCAGTTTCATCCACATTGTTGCTCAGACACGCGTTCCCCTTTGTCTTCTGCCCCTTGCCTACTCTGCTTCCTATGGAGGCAGCCATGGTAGAACCATGTCTATTCTGCATGGAGCTCACCCTGTCTTGCGGCACCCGGGTCTTGAACCGCTGAACTACCGACCTTCCACAGCCTGCAGTTCAGCGTCTTAACCACTTGAGCCACCGCAGCTCTTAAAGAGGCTTATAACCACTTTCACTTCCTCTAGACAGGGTGGGCTAATCCTGCACTTAAAATCTAGCACAGCAATAGAGACAAAAGGGTATGGGAACAATCAACACAGCTGTTGCTGCCAGTTTCATCCACATTGTTGCTCAGACACGCGTTCCCCTTTGTCTTCTGCCCCTTGCCTACTCTGCTTCCTATGGAGGCAGCCATGGTAGAACCATGTCTATTCTGCATGGGGCAACAGCATATTAGATAGCACACTAGAGCTGGGACAAGAAACCTGGGGTTGGCTCCTGCAGATCCATTCCACTGACACTGGTGTTTTGCTCCACTGCAAGGAAACGTTTACTGATGCATGAGGCATTATGGGCCCAAAGAAGGCTCCATTCTTAGAGGCAGGGCTATTTTTAGGCAGGAACGCACAGGAACGGAGTTCCGGCTGGCTCCTGAGCTGGCCACGCCCAGCAGGAACTCATTAGCATAATAGGCCACACCCAACAGCAGAAACTCATTCGGATTGGCTACATTAGGGGTGTGTGGCCTAACAGGCAAAGGAGTCCCTGCTACAAAAAAAGGCCCTGGGTTTTGACAACAAACAAGGTCAACAGAATAACAAGCAAAAGGTGGGTGTGGCTGGATAAGCACACTTCTGGTAACATGGGGGGGCGGCCTAATGTGCTAGTGAGCTGTGCTGCCAGGGGTGTGGCCTAATATGCTAATGAGTTTCTGTTGGGTGTGGCCTATTATGCTAATGAGTTCCTGCTGGGCTTTTTCTACAAAAAGAGCCCTGCTTAGAGGTAGGCCTGTCAACTTCCAGGTGGGGGCTGGAGCTCTCCCAGAATTACAGCTGATCTGCAGACTATATAAATCTTATATTTATTACTTATTTAAAACATTGATTCCACTTCTCCTGGAGAAATTGGCTGCTTTGGAAGGTGGACCAGATGGCATTATACCCCTACCAAGGTCCCTCTCCTCCCTAATCCCTACTCTCCCAGGTCACACCCTTCGGTCTCCAGGTATTTCCGAACCTGGAGTTTGCAACTCTACCTAAAGAAAAGCTTTGCTATTAGCAAAACATATGCAGGATCCAGCCCCTGGCTTAATGCCTTTGTGCATGAGTGTGGCTACCCACAGCTGTATGTGACTTTCATTGCAAAAAAATGATCTGTCCCTCCCATTCTGGCAAATCTACAAAGATATATGGCTTTCTAAAAACAAAACAGCCCCTCCCACAAACCTCTCCCTGCACCCCCAAACCCTGGCAACTGTCCCAGAGATTGGAAGGCACAGTCTGGGTTTATTTTTTCCTGGTTGGAAAACCGGTGGGGCTTTGTTGTTCTTCATGGGTAACCGCTTGGTGCAGAAGGCATTGTTTTGTGTCAATAACCATTTCCACAAGAAAACATTCCATAGAAATTACAATAATAGCTTTTCGAACACACCACGCACAAGGATTTATAATTGGCTGGGACACACATTATAGGTGACACCTCCCAGCTACCATGCAGAAATTATTGAGGTGTGACTGTATTTTGAAGGTCAAACAAGACAAATAGTCCAGCCAAGGACATTGCTATAATTGGAGCAGAATAGCAGTTTGCTTTATTAGAGAGGCTAATTTACAGCTCCTGGTAATTAGGTTTATGTCAGGAACAGCAGACTCCTCAAAGGCTGAACGGGGGCCATGCCGGCCCTTTCCTGACAGAGCTCCTACAGTGTCACCTCTGCAGACACAAAGGGAGAAAGAAACACTCCGACAGGAGGAAGAAGTCCTTCTTTATTTACTTACTTATTTAGTTTATTCAATTTATAGCCTGTCCTCCCCTGTAAACAGAGCTCAGGGCAGGTAACATCATTCGTCAAAATATATTATACAGTTTAAAACACCAGCAATTCAAAATGCAATTCAAATACAATAGACAGAACAACACACAAGTAGCACAAATACAATAGACAGAACAACACACAAGTAGCTTATGGGCATCAGAGCTTGCCAAGCGGGTGGCTGCCAGGCTGAGCCTGGCAACCAGTAGGAGTTAGGGTTGCCAACTTTGGGTCTGGAAATCCATGGAGATTTGGAGGTAGAATCTGGGGAGGGCGGGGTTTGGGGTGGGGAGGGACCTCAGCATGGATTTAGTGCCACAGAGCCCACCCTCCAAATCATCCGTTTTCTCCAGGGGAACTGATCTCCATAGTCTGGAGATGAGCTGTAATTCCAGGGGATCCCCAGGTCCCACCTGGAGGCTGGCATCCAAAGTAAAATGTTGAAGGGAGGGGGACATTTACACAGGGTTGCCCAATCTGGGTTAGGAGATCTCTGGAGATTTGAGGGAGAAACTTGGGGAAGGTGGGGTTTGGGGAGAGGGGAGAGGGGAAGCTTACTGGGGTATATCTGTAGTCACTGTGTGATACAGGGGTATATCTGGCCACTGTGTGATACAGAGTGTTGGACTGGATGGGCCTTTGGCCTGATCCAACATTGGCATCTCTTATGTTCTTATGTAGTCTGGAGATCAGTTGGAATTCCAGGAGATTTCCCAACCCCACATAAAGTTTGGGAAACCTAGCTGGAGGATTGGGGGAAGGGACATGGGCACGTGTGACGTTGGTTACATCACCAGATGCAACCCAGAAGGGGCACTGGGTAGCTCTAGGAATCACCAGAAAATCTATGGTAAAACCTGGATGTGAATGTACCAGCACAGAAGCCGGTAGTGATTTTTTTCCCTTTTATTTTTCTCCCACCACTGCTCTGAGTGGTGGCAGGCAATAGAGACAACTGGCAAGAGGCCTCCCGCCATAGCAGGAGTCCTGGAAACCCTCAGAACAGCATAGTCGGATTCTGCAATGATAGAACAGGCCGTACCACTTCAGACTGCGGGTGCAGGGGTCATATTCGGAATGCAACAACCATGTGAAAACTCCCTGCAAACTTAAACAAAAAAGTTAGCAATCAAGGGTGAGGGAAAGTTCTGGTTTTGCTTGTTGTGCTAGTTTTCCCACTTACAGAGGATGATTAATGTAGGGTAACTTAGAAAATGTAAACCCTCTCACCTGCAGTCTGAAGTGGTACTATCCGTTCTACCGCCTCAGAAATTTGCCACCACATTCTGCTGCGTTGTGTCGACCAGGCCCCCATCAGAAGGAGACTAAGAAGAATTTGGAGTTGGGGGAATTATACATCAGTGCAGAAATATGGGGGAGGGGAAATCAGAAGACCTGTATCCACCACATTTACTTTCATTTCTCAGATGTGCACACCACATTAGTAGCACTGTAGTATGTAAAAGTTCATTGTAGGGGAAGAAGAGTTATCTGTTAATGTTAGATCGTACTAACAAAGGACTCTTAGAGTGATTCAGCAAGTGATTCAGCTTTATTGGAAGTAACGAACAAGCACTCAACTCAGTAAGAAACCAGAACAGAAAACAGTGGGAGCTTATGCTCCTTTTAAACATAACCGGGCTAATGTAGCCACGCCTATTTACAAATAACAACCAATGAGATTGCTAGGATAAAGACCAATGGGAGTCTTTCCCTCCTAGGGAATGGTATCGTTCTGATTGGTCGCTGTTACGAAGCGACCAATAGGAAGTTCGCTCAGAGGAGCCCTGGTCTGGCTCGAAGCTTAACATGGGAGTCCTATGAGGTGATTCATGTAATCATTTCAATACATTACAATTCCTTCATTTGAAATGTTTATACCCTGCCTTTTCTTTATGACTCAAGGTAGATTAAAATCCCACATTCAAACTCTTTTCACTCACCCTCCCCAGATACCTGCAGTTCAGACTCCATTAAAAGGCCCCAGGAAACAAAATGGCCTTAGAGCACCTTCCAAACATTTCTCGGGACAATTCACCCTTCATCTCGGAGCTCATTCCACAAGGTTGGAGCCACTCCTGTAAAGGATCAGGGACTGGCAGATTCAAAGCAAGCAATCTTAAGGGATCAGTGGATTCAACTGATTCAACAGTGGAATCAGCTGCCTTGGGAGGTGGTGAGATCCCCGTCACTGGCAGTCTTTAAGCAGCAGCTGGAAAAACACTTGTCAGGGATGCTCTAGGCTGATCCTGGCTTGAGCAGGGGGTTGGACTAGATGGCCTGTATGGCCCCTTCCAACTCTATGATTCTATGATAACCAGAAGGAAATCCCCTATTGGAAACCACAGCTTTGGAGGGTGGATTCTGTGGCATTATACCCCAATGAGCTTCTTCTCTCCCCAAACCCCGCCCTCCCCAAGTTCTACCTTCAAATCTCCAGAGATTTCCCAACCCAGATTGGGTAATATTATGTAAGTGTCCCCCTCCCCTCAATATCTTTAGGGATGCCAACCTCCAGGTGGGACCTGGAGATCTCCTGGAATTACAGCTCATCTCCAGACTACAGAGGTATGGAGAAAATAGATGCTTTGAAGGATGGACTCCCTGACTTCCCCAGGCTCTACCCCCAAATCTCCAGAAGTTCCCCAATCTGGAGATGGGCAGTCCTACCCTTCCACCCCACCCCCACTGGCCAGGGGGTACCTGCCAAATTTCTTTCCCCATATCCCCTGAAACTTGAACTGATGCCCCTGAATCTGAGATGAAGCAGGATGCTGTATTTGCTGGGCAGGAAGTAAAGGAAGGAGATGGAAGAATCAAGGGAAGAACAGGCAGGAGAAATGGCTACTAAGAAAGTGAATCAGGTATGAATTTAAAAGGTATAGCCTCTTATAGTGTAAAGCAAATTTGAAAGCTATCTGGTTGAATCTGAATATCCCTGTTTCAATTTTATTTCACCTTTGCAAGAAATAAACTCAGTGAAACTGTTATAATTATAATAATTTTCAGGGGTCTTTTTTTCATCAGTTGCTTATTGATGCAGCATTAACATAGAAATGGTGTTAAAGGAGTTTAAAAGAAACAAAAGAGCCATCAACAACTACAGTGACAATGGGGAGAGTGGGAAATTATGATGAATATTGCTGTTAATATAATGAAACACAAAAACAAAAATACAATGAAACAACAACAACAAAAAAGGCCAGTATCAGCTGTTCCCTATTTTTGAGTTGTGTTGTGCAACCCTAAAAGTGAGGCAAACCCAGCTAAAATAATCTAAAGACATCAGAGCAACGTCTATTTCGGTGCCATTATTTCTTCTTTCACAGTATCTTGCTCTGCATATGGTGCTGTTCTTTGCACATCTGTTTCCCCCCCTCTGTTTCATTGTGCAGGTAGTACTATGAACAGAGAATGCTGATTGTGACGGAACATGTAATGTATCCATCTCAGACCGCGTGCGCGGCCATTTCGCCACGCGGTCAGGCGAAGCGACCGAGCTTTGCTCTCAGTAACAATGGGACAAGCGGATCCTAGCCGGCACCTATCGGCAGGCTAGGCTCCTGGCCAAGAGCCTATGGAACTCTCGGCCACTGTAAATAGCCAATCACGTGTGTGTGTGTGTGTGTGGGGAGCGGGGTTTGTGCACATATAAACCAGCCTGCGAGCTGGGTACTCTCGTCTTGTTCTGAGCTGAAATAAAGTATGAGAGCTGAAATCACTAGTAAGTCTCAGTACTTTTCAGAACATCCCCCCCAAAAGATTTTTGTCCTAGATAGACAAGAACGACACAAAAGAAAGAACAAGAGTTGGTTTAATAAATAAATAAATCAAAGAACAACGAAGGTAGTAGAATAGCAGTAAACACCATTTAAAGAGGCCTTTTGTTGAAGACATTAAATCATTATCTCACACGCAATTGGATACAACTGGAGCATACAAACCGCAATTTGCAAAGAACTGTGTAGTCCAATCTGGCTGAGTCTCAGGGAGACTAGAGGTTTAGGACTTAACTTCAAAGGAAGAATGTACCAGTCTGTTGTTGTTCAGTCGCAAAGTCGAGCCTGACTCTTTGCAGCCCCATGGACCACACCACGCCAGGCCCTCCTGTCTTCCGTCGTCCTTCAGAGTTTGCTTAATTTCATGTTCATTGCATCAATAACATTGTCTAACCATCTCATCCTTTGCCGTCCCCTTCTTCTTTGACCTTCAGTCTTTCCCAGCATCAGTGTCTTCTCCAGTGAGTGCTCCCTTCTCCTTTGGTGGCCCAAGTATTTGAGTTTCAGCTTCAGTATCTGGCCTTCCAGGGAACAGTCAGGGTTGATTTCTTTTAGGATTGACTGATTTGATCTCCCTGCAGTCCAAGGGAGTCTCAAGAGTCTTCTCCAGCAGTCTGGACCAGCTCAAAACAGTTTCAGAAGGTGGCTGTGTTGATCTGCAGTAGAACAACTAGATTCGAGGCCAGTAGTGCCTTAGGGACCAACTAGGGTTGCCAGGTCTGTGTTGGAAAATACCTGGAAACTTTGGGGGTGGATCCGGGAGAGGGCGGGGTTTGGGGAGGGGAGGGGCCTCAGCATGGCACAGTCCCATAGAATCCACCCTTCAAAGCAGCCATTTTCTCCAGGGGAACTGATTGTCAGCTGGGGACCAGTTGTAAAAGTGGGAGATCCCCAGGTCCCTCCTGGAGGTTGGCAACCCTAGGACCAACACTTTCAAGACCCAGAGCTCCCTCAGGGTCTTTAAGGTTCTACTGGACTCGAATCCAGCCACTCAAAACAATAGTTCATATTTTGGGAGAAGGAAGCAGAGCAGCATCTTGGAAATAGAATGGGACTGTCCAGTGTCTGCCACACGGGTTATTTGCCCCGGGTTCAATGATTTTGGGAAGTGTTTCTTCACACCACATGGTGCATTCATGCATCTCTGGGGTTTCCCCCAGCTTTTCTCTGATCTTTCTCAAACCTGCTTTGCTCCAAAGTTTTGGGAAATATTGCACTAAAGTCTGGATCAGTGTTCTCTCTAAGCTGAGTTAGTGTGAGGTAGCTCATAGTTTTTTAGCCTCTGGCTCACACATTTTTGTCTTAGCTCAGGAAGGAGGGCTCCAGAGCAAACTAATGCAGTAGCCAAATCACTCACTCACAACTTTAATGCCACTAGCTCACAAAGTAGAATTTTTGCTCACAGGACTCCATAGCTTAGATGGAGCATTGGTGTGGATGGCTGCTGTGTGGGTAGGGAAATTTTCCTTGACCTTCTCCTCATGGCAGCCGTTTTCCTTGACCTTCTCCTTATGGGAGCCATTCCCTAACCTGTCGTTGAGGGGTTTAAAATCAGCAATCGAATATCGTTCTGTCAATATACTGTTGTATTTATTTGTTTATTATTGATTTATTTTATTCAATTTTGCAATTATTCAATTTTTTATTCGATTTTATTCAATTTTTATCCTGTCCTCCCCGCCACAGGCAGGCTCAGGGCGGCTTAGTATAAGGGTTAAAACCACATTAAAACACAAACATGACAAGCATAGCTCAACAATAAAATGAAAATAAAGTGCTGGTGACAATAACAACCCGGTGGCCATGATAGATGTTCCCCAAAAATGGCCTCTGTTGGCATCCGGCATAGTTAGTTCATATTCTCCAGTTCAGTTAATGTTAGTTGATGTTACTACTAGGTGCACCAACAGGTGCAGTAGTTTATCTGAATTCCTAGCTTTCATCTTAAAAAAAAATTCTCTAGCCCCTTTCCTTGCAGACATATAAGGGAAAAGGCATATCTCCTCAAGGGACAGGGCTAGAGACATACTGCTTTTTAAAAAAATGAAAGCTAGGAATTCAGATAAACTGCTATACCTATCAATACAATGGTATATTGATGTAACAATATTCTAGTGTTGATTTTTTTAAAAAAAATCACAAAAGCCTTTGTGTCCCAGGAAAGGGGGTGGCCTCTTGCGTGGGATTGGGGCAGGGAAACCTGCCATGTGGAAGCCCCGTTACTGCTGGGCTTTATCTACAGCTGCATCACCAATAAAATCCTCTCCTTGTGTGGAAGGAGTCTGCCGCTCTTAACCATTACACCAAGCTGGCTCTCAGTTCCCATTAAAAGGTAAAGGTTCCCTTGCTCGAAAGCCAGTCGAATCCGACTCTAGGGTTGCGGTGCTCATCTCCGTTTCAAAGCCGAAGAGCCAGCGCTGTCCGAAGACGTTTCCGTGGTCATGTGGCCGGCATGACTAAACACCAAGGTGCACGGAACACTGTTTCCTTCCCACCAAAGTGGTACCTATTTATGTACTTGCAATTTCTTGCTTTCGAACTGCTAGATTGGCAGGAGCTGGAACTAGAGACGGGAGCTCACTCCGTCATGCGGCACCCGGGTCTCGAACTGCTGAACTACCGACCTTCCACAGCCTGCAGTTCAGCGTCTTAACCACTTGAGCCACCGCAGCTCCTCAGTTCCCATTACCCACTTCCATTTTCCTAAACACTATTAAGTGATTGTCTGATACCTCAGCTCTGGTGCGGGGCCTTAAATGCCCTAAGAATAAAAGAATCTGCTATGACATGTTTTTGCAATGAAAACAAGACATATCATTCAGCTACGTTCCGTAGTGTTGTGTGTGCTCAAAAATCAAAACAGGTGAATGGAAAATCTTGGCTCAGATGGATTTCCCAAAATGAACAGTGACTTCCATAGTTGCTTAGCTTGTTTCAATCAACAGAGAGAAACGGCAGTGGTAATGAACACATTCTGGCATTAGATACCAGACCACTCCGAAGGGAAGAATCTCACCTGGAGGGAGAAAAGCTGTCAGCTATAGAAATGAGCAAAGGGAGAATTTTATGTGGTCTTATATAATGTAATGTATTTATTTATTATTTACATTTTTATCCCGCCCTCCCCGGAGGCTCAGGGCGGCTAACAGGCATATAGCTAATAAAACAATAAAAACAGTACAAAATATTAAAAATACATCACAATTTATAGCCTATCTAAAGGCAAAGCTATCTAAAAACAAGATGGCAGTCCTCTGAACGTCCCGTTCTCGCCCATGATGCAGACATTTTTAGGGCTTTGATGGTACATGCCCATATCCAGATGTCCATATACCGGAAATTCCAGGGATTCCAGAAATTCCTACCAAAGTGGATATCTTATCCAAGAAGATTCTACCAAAGAAAGACAGACCAGAATTTGTTCCTATAAGGGGGTGGTGGTCAATGCTCCCTCTAAGCCGTGGAGTCTTGTGAGAAAAAATTCTGCTTTGTGAGCTACTGACATTAAAGTTGTGAGTGAGCGATCTGGCTACTGCATAAATTAGTTTGCTCTGGAGCCATCCTTCCTGAGCTAAGACAAAAATGTGTGAGCTGGAGGCTAAAGAACTGTGAGCTAGCTCACACTAACTCAGCTTAGGGGGAACACTGGCGGCGGCGGCTGTAAGAACTTGGCAGGAAGGGAATTTCCTGTTCCCCACTGCCCACTCTTGCTGTGTCTCCATTTGCCTCCCCACTCCAATCCACCTCCTGCCTATATACTTGCTCCCGCCCCCCAGTTTTCCTGTCTGCCTTCTTTGTCCCGCCTCCTGCTTCCAGCTCTGGGTTTTGGCACCATACTTCCAATTCCCAGTCTCCTCCAACCTTGTCCTTGCTAGCTCCTGTTCTCTCTCTCCCCCCCTTTGTTGCTCCCATGAATTCTCCTTTCACCCCTCCCCACTCCGGATCATTTCACCATTAATCTCTTGGGATGTTGTACACTGTTTTTGGGTTGCCATAGCAATAGACTTTTTGTTTTGCCATCAGGTTGCAGCCGACTTACAGCAAACCTGTAGGTTTTACAAGGCAAGAAGGGAACATAGGTAAGTTGCCGTTGCCTGCCTCTGCGTAGGAACCACTGACCTTCCTTGGCAGTCTCTGACCAGGGCCTGCTTAGCTTCCAAGATATGACAAGATTGGTCTAGCCTGGGCTATCCAGGTCAGGGCATGTACAGTAAACCATGTACAGACATCACTGTTAGATTTTTGGAGGGATTTCTTTAACCTTTTTTTTTTCTTTTACAAACATAGGGGTTCCCCCCAGGCTTGCATAAACATATACTCTAGTAGTGCGTGGCTTCCTTGTACAGATTTTGATCTGCACGGAAGGGGCTGCCCACAGCTATTAAGTATTAACCATATGACATGGTGTGGCTAATAGACATAGTGCTGTGGGCAGGCTTTCTCGTTAGGTGGTACTGCTACATTTCCAGATGGGAGAAACCAGTACTCCAGGTAGGGTGGCGTACACACTGGTTACACCCCAGACATCGCTACAGACAGCTCTGCTGATGCCGGAGGGAGAAGACTGAGCAGCAGAGCCTCGTCTGTTGTGCCTAGATGCAGCTCCAGCTGAGAACCTCTGACTCCCAGTACTAGGGTTGCCAAACCCCCCGGTTTGCCAGGGGTCCCCCGTTTTTTGGGGGGTTTCTACCCGCCGCCAGCCAGATGGCCGGCGGGGGAAGCCCCACCCCCAACACCCACAGCCACCCATCTTTCTCCCTTTAAGGGTGTGCAACCCGTGTTTCATCCCAAGCACGAACTCCGCAAGCTTGCAGGGAAAAGCCAGTTTCGTTCTTAAAAGGGAAACGCAGCTTCTCTTAAAGGGGAAACGCCGGCTGCCAGCTATTTTAAGTGCAGGGAACTGCTGTTTCTGGAGATCCGGCGCACGGCCGGATGGGGGGGGGGCGGCAGATGTCCCCAACGTGACGTCATCATGTTGGGGATGCCGCACCCCTTCCAGGAACGCCCCCAAAGTCCCCCGCTGGGGGTGGAAGATGGACTTGACAACCCTACCCAGTATAGAGGAGCCATTCTGCCAATTGCCATTCATAAGGATCGGGGCCATTAGCCAGCCTTCCTTACTAGCTGAGGAGGTGCATCCATGGGTCCCGTCTTGGCTGCAGACTGGACAGCCACCCACCATTCTGAGAACAGTGTGTGAAGCAAGCAGCCATTTTGAATGTTTAATGAGTTGTGGGGCTGGCATTATTGATTTAGCTTGCTTTGGGGCACTTAATAGTACCACATCAGGAGTCAAGTGAGATGCTTTCAGAGTGAGAATCCCTATAAACTCTGTGACATCTGGCAACGCAGCTCCTATCCAAAACAATATCCACTGAATTACACTGGTCAGTGCTAATCTGACAGATATTTGGAAAGAAGCTAAGTGCAAATTCATCTTTAAGTGCTTCTTGTCCTTATGTGGAGGCTGCCAAAAATGCTTTTCCATGATGGTGTTCTGTGTGGTGGATATAACACTTAAAAGTCACTTAGCTCAAGAGTCATCGCTAATATATGTATTACAGTATTTATTAAAATACAGGATTAGGGTCCCCCCCCCTCCGGTATGCCATAAAAGTGGGTCATCTTAAATTCATGTACAAGTTATAGTTGTGCCCAATACTAAAAATAAATAAATAAATAGGGGGATCGTCTTACATTTGGGGTTATCTTGCATTCCAGTAAATATGGTATCTCCCATCCAGCTCTGCATATCCACCCACTGCCTGTGTTTGCAACTCACAAGGTTCCCTCTAAGCTGTGGAGTATCGTGAGCAAAAATTCTACTTTGTGAGCTACCGGCATTAAAGTTGTGAGCGAGTAATTTGGCTATTAGTTTGCTCTGGAGCCATCGTTCCTGAGCTAAGACAAAAATGTTTGAGCCAGAGGCTAAAAAACTGAGCTACCTCACACTAACTCAGCTTAGAGGGAACACATAAATCTATGAACATTGATTCAGAAATGAGTCGATGAATGTTGATTCTGAACGTTGATTCAGAAATGAGTTCTGCCAAGACCAGTCGGTCTTACTCCCAAGTGCATGTACACCATAATCTGTACATCTCCCTGTGCTTTCTGATAGTTTCTGTGCAGGTTGTGGGAAGTTATTTAAATCGGTCATTTTCAGGAGAAGTGCTAAGCCTTGCTAAATTAGCACAAATTTGTGCTGCAGCTTAAAAAATAGATATACCTTTTCTTCTTAACATAGCAAGCTATCGTGGCTTTCCTATTTGCTGTCCACTTTTAACATTCCTGGCAGATTTATATGTTTATTTGTTCCTGGGCTGTACAAATGTAATTGGCATATGTGCCAAGTAGGCACTTGAGTTACCATATACCCAGCACCTGTGAACGTAACGAAACCAGCATGTTATTTAAGAGGTCTCCTCTGTATTCCCATTAGGAGCCTTCAGAATCCATTTTACCCTTTTCTTCTTTTTTGATGGATCTTCACTGTCTTTATGGAGGAAGTTATACGGTGCCCCTTGTTTCTTTCCGTGTAATTGGAATACTCCCTAGGGTTGTGTTCCTTTTAAGCAGTCTATTTCCTATCATTTTAAACAAGACACTTTTGTGTATTCATGCAGCTTTCCCGCAAAGAAGGGAAAGAACAGGGGTCGGGGAAATGACGGGAAAATAACTTGTTTCATGTATATCGCCAATTGCCATGATCTATATGAAGGCTTCCTTCCTGAGTACCTCCACCTCATCGGAGCTGGCTTGCTCCATAATCTTGGAGGTCTGCTCACCCCACTTAAGGAATGTTTCTGTTAGTTATGTCAGTTTGGCGAGGCCTCCCTCTGAGACTGTTGTTGGCAGCTAACCAAGCCTAAGGCAAGAGGAGAGATCCTGCTGTGTTTTTTGCATTTCATTATGTAGGTTCCCTCCCTTTTTTGTATGTGTACTCGTTCATGCTATTTTCTCTCTCCTTTCTCTGTCCCTGGGCTTCTGAGTTGCTAAAATCTTCACTAAACCTAACCCAAAGAGGACGTTTCACATTCTGCAATATGACAGAGCAGCCCCACCATACTATTTCCAGGCTAAAACACCTTGCTGGTGGCAGCGATCCTAGTTCCCAGCCTTCCTTCTTTGTTGTGTTTCTATTTGGCCTCTCCAAAATCTGCTCAAGGCAGCAGGCAAGGGGGGAAAAGCAATAGGACAAACAAAGACAATAATATGGATGTAAACAACACAATGAAAAATAAAGTCTCCGCCATAAAAACCATCCTATGAACAGTCGTAAAATGAATAAAGTCAGAAGTATAAAACAGTTAAGACATGAAATGAAGCTGTAAAAGTCATCGGGGGGGGGGGGGAAGCACCCTATGGGGTTTTCAAGGCAAGAGGCGAACAGAGGTGGTTTGCCATTGCCCGCCTCTGCAGAACAGCACTAGTACTCTCATCCAAGTACTAACTGTGGCCAATCCTGCTTAGCTTCTGAGCTCTTGCAGCTCACGCTTCTCTGGACTATTCAGGCTGCCAGTCTTCTGTTTAATGTTTGTTGATGTAATCACTGGTTGTGATGACTGTATTCATGTGGCTTTATGGATTTTAATGTTTTTATAAAGTCGTTATGCTTGCTGTCAAACTCACAAGTAGACTGGTCTGAAAAATAGAGATACAGAGATAAAGAGATAACAGAGAGACGAATGGCAGATCTTGCGGGAAAAAGAACTGCAATACTCGGGAAGGAAGGAGAAGAAGGAGGAGAAGGAGAAGAAGAAGAAGAGGAGGAGGAGGAGGAGGAGATTGGATTTATACCCTGCCTTTCACTCAGAGCGGCTCACAAACTCCTTTCCCTTCCTCTCCCCACAACAGACATCCTGTGAGGTAGGTGGGGCTGAGAGAGCTCTTTCAAGAACTGCCCTTTCAAGGACAGCTGTTGTCAGAACTATGGCTTGCCCAAGGTCATCCAGCCAGGTGCAAGTGGAGGAGTAGGGAATCAAACCCGGTTCTCCCAGATTAGAGTCCACACACTTAACCACTACACCAAACTGGCTCATCAGAAGGTTGTGTTGATTTAAGCAGGTGTGTTTAAGAAACTGCCAGAAGAACCTGGATAGCCCAGTTTAGCCCAAACTCACCAGGAGGTGAGAGGGAAGAAGGATTGGCCATGGTTAGTTCTTGGATGGGAGACTGGCAAGGAAGACAGGGGTTGCTACATGAAGGGAGGCAATGGCAAACTACCTCTGCTCATCTCTTACCTGGAACACCCTGTAGATGAGGACACCATAAGTTGGTTGTGACTCAATAGCACATTTGTCTTCATTATCTGTGAGGCTGAAAATGATTGAAATACGTTTATAGCCTCCGATTAGAGGAAAGAAGAAGAAGAGAAGAGACTGGATTTATACCCCGCCCTTCACTACCCAAAGGTGTCTCAGAGCGGCTTACAAACTCCTTTCCCTTCCTCTCCCCACAACAGACACCCTGTGAGGTAGGTGGGGCTGAGAGAGCTCTTGACAGAAACTGCTCTTTTTCAAGAACAGCTCTTATCAGAACTAGGGCTCTCCCAAGGTCATCCAGACAGGTGCAAGTAGAGGAGTGGGGAATCAAACCCGGTTCTCCCAGATTAGAGTCCGCGCACTTAACCATTACACCAAACTGGCTCTCAAGTCTTGGAAGCAGCCAAGATTGGGAATGATATTGTCCCCCAAAGGCAGAGACAAATGTTGAGTGCTAACTTTGTGTACTGTATAAATGACTATTGCTATAATTGGCATACACTGAAAGAATTCTAGAGAAGGCCACGCTCTGCTCAGAAGAAGGAGGTGAACATCAATCCCTCGGTGTATGTATTTCTGGGGCCGTGGTGGCTCAGAGGTTAAGATGCTGAGCTGCAGACTGGAAGGTTGGTAGCTCAGCAGTTCGAGACCCTAGTGCCACATGATGGAGTGAGCTCCCGTCTCTGGCCTCAGCTCCTGCCAACCAAGAAGTCTGAAAGCAAAAAATTGCAGGTAGATAAATAGGTACCACTTTGGTGGGAAGGTAACAGTGTTCCATGTGCCTCAGCATTTAGTCATGCTGGCCACATGACCATGGAAAAAAAGTCTTCGGACAGCACTGGCTCTTCAGCTTGGAAACGGAGATCAGCACCGCCCCCTCGAGTCAGATTCAACTGGCTTTCGAGCAAGGGAAACCTTTACCTTTAGTTTAGTATATGTGTATTTAGAGAATTTATATGCTGCTTCTTCAAAGATCTGCTTGAGGCAGTTTGCATGACAAAACAGTATGATAGAATCATGAAAACAACAAATAAATCATCAGTATTAAAAGCAATCCATTACGAACAATAACTGCCCTTCTGAAGCAGAGAAACAATGAACAACCTGCTTTTACATGCAATCAAGACCAGGTGTTCATATAAATTACCTGTGTGCAAATCACTGGCAAACCCTTCTCGGTATGTTTTCTAGCCTGCAAAACCATAACAAAATTAGCAATAACTTCCACATCTGTGAAACCCAAAGAGCTTCCAGATTTTTGACAGCTTCCCTTCATCTCCGGGATTAACCTCTCTTTAGTTGCAGATGTGGAGGTAGAATCCCAAATGGATTCTTGACTCCTGCAGAAACCTCCAGGCTGGCTTTGCTCTCCTTTTCTGTCACAATGAATATTTTCTTGGGATTCTGAAATTGCCACTTTGGATGCAGGTTTTCCTGACCAGCAGCCTTGAAAATATAAGAATGATGTAGACCTCCACAGTGCTTTTTTTGTAGAAAAAGCCCAGCAGGAACTCATTAGCGTAATAGGCCACACCCAACAGCAGAAAATTATTAGCATGTTAGGCCACACCCGACAGCACAGCTCATTAGCATGTTAGGCCACACCCCCATGCAAGTCGGCCCTC
>NW_015159747.1:392956-409371 GCF_001447785.1 Gekko japonicus
ACTGACACAGTTCGGATGTTAAGACAGTGGGATATACCCACTGTGCCACCACTCCCACTGTGCCACCACTTCTGGTGTACATCAGAACTGACATCATTGTTACTGGTGAATGCAGGATGCTCTGGTATTTGGGCAAAAACTCTGTCCTAAAAACGGTTTCTACCATAGAGATTTTGCCCAAATACCAGAGCGACTTGCATCACTGGTGACCAGTGTTTCCCCTAAGCTGAGTTAGCGTGAGCCAGCTCACAGTTTTTTAGCCTCTGGCTCACACATTTTTGTCTTAGCTCAGGAAGGAGGGCTCCAGAGCAAACTAATTTATGCAGCAGCCAGATCGCTTGCTCACAACTTTAATGCCAGTAGCTCACAAAGTAGAACTTTTTGCTCACAGGACTCCGTAGCTGCCTGTACGCCCCCCCCCCACTCCCCACTGGTTTCCAGGAGCGACTTGGCAACCAGGGTTGCCTGCTCTGGATTGGGAAATACCTGGAGAACATTTCAAGTGTCAGGGGATATGGGGTAAGGTATTTTTTGGGTGGGGGATACTGACACAGGACTGTCAAATCCAGGTTCAGAAATCTCTGGAAACTTGAGGGTGGATCCTGGGGAGGGTGGGGTTTGGGGGAGAGAAAGGACCTCAGCAGGGTACAGTGGGTCTACCCCCCAAAGCAGCCCTTTCCTCCAGGGGAACTGATTGATGTAGCCTGGAGATCAGTTTTAACAGCAGATATCCAGGCCTGACCTGGAGGTTGGCAACCCTACTCAGCAGTGTTCCCTCTAAGCTGAGTTATTGTGAGCTAGCTCACAGATTTTTAGCCTCCGACCCACACATTTTTGTCTCAGCTCAGGAAGGATGGCTCCAGAGCAAACTGATTTATGCAGTAGCCAAATCTTTTGCTCACAACTTTAACAGCAGTGGCCCACAAAGTAGATTTTTTGCTCACAAGACTCCACAGCTTAGAGGGAACATTGCTACTCAGTAGGGTATAATGCCTAGAGTCCACCCTCCAAAGCAGCCATTTTCTCTGTAGTCTGCAGATCAGTTGTAATTCTGGCAAATCCCACTAACAGGCTTTTTTTTGCTTCCTAAAAGAGGCAGGATTTGTGGCTCTGGAACCTTCTGTAGCTTTCTAGCATATGGTAACATTAGTAGGCCTCCATAGCTGCTACTGTTATTGTTGTGCCTTGGTCCTAAATATAAAAGGTCCAGGGGAAAAACAAATAAAAAGTTCAGGAAAATAAAAAAATATATATTTTGACCTGCCCCTGGGCCGCTTCCTGTCCTAGCAAAATATCGGTGACAAGCCATGGGGGGGAAAGCAACTCAGCAAGTGACGAATGACACTGTTTTAAAAAGTATTACACTGCAAGCTTGGCGGCTTGTTTTTGGAGCAGAAACCAAGCTTTACTGCTAAGCTCTAATGAAGCCTGGCCTTTTATAGGGTCAAGAGCAGAGCGTTTCGGGGCCCAGAGGGCTCCCAGCATCTCTCTGGGGGCTTAGACGGAGTTATGGGACTCCACTTGAGAAATTGTATAGTAACCCCAGGAAATAAGAAATAGTACTGTGAAGCAATGAGATTGGGTCATGCAAGGTGTAGAATCTGGACGTCTTCAGCACCTGAGGGAGGCAAACCTGAGTTACTCTGGGGTGGGGGGGGCACACTTTTCTGAAGGCAGAGCTTCTGAGTGAAGCCAGTTAATTGGAGATGAGCAAGTGTGAGAGGCCTGGCGCAGCTGAGGGTGGCCTTTGGTGGGGGGGGGGGGGGCGCTCAGATATCTGAGGCGTGAGCTCTTTGGCTAAGAAGGGATTCTCTCCAAGTTCCACAGCGGTGCAGCTTGCGCGTTGCGGAGCTGCCAACTGCCGAGTGAAATCTGAAACCTCCTTCCATTCCTGAGGGCTGGCCTTGTGCGCTTCCCCAGCCTCTTGTGCTGTGTATTTACACATTTTGTACACAGTCGCCCGTTTTAAATTCTAGGACTTGTTCCTCGGACAGACACAACTCTGTGCTGTGCGTGTCTGGTGGTGGAGGCGGCCGGAGTCCCCCACAAGCTTACAGATGATATTGGCATTCCTCAGGAAGGGGGGAAAACCCCGACTTTGTATACCGGTGACAGTTTAATTTGGTCTGTCTGCGTTTCCTTTTTGAAACTGCCCGGTTGAAGCTGCGGAGACGTTCTCAGATTTGAATACCCCCCTTGAGCTGGGGAAAGTGCAGGGCTTTTTTCTCTGTTTGCTTACGGTGGAGTATCCAGTTGGGACTATTGCTGGTGTGCATCGGAGCTTCAGCTGGAAACAGGGTAGGTGGTATTCGAGGGGAGAAAAACTGCTCCAGTGACAAAACGGTGGTAAAAGGACATGCTGTCCTAATGGGTCAAACTTTCTTACCATAGACCAGGAGAGAGCAGCAACAGCTGTCTTGTGAGTCAGTTTTAGTCCTGGAAAAGGCAAGGAAGCAGCGTAAAGGATTCTGTTCTGTGATGTATGCTTCAGCTAGGACCCTGGTTAACCACGCATCGCACCTTTTTTTCCTGCTTTGCTGGAGTTTAAAAATAGAATGCACATTTAAAGTAGGAGGAAAATCTGTATAATCTCTATGTGTCCTGAACTTCCTGTATTAATGTTCCACATTAGATTCCTGATAGCTTTTTTATGTGTGTTCTTATTCAAACAGAGCATCTGCAGTAAGGCTTTCCTAGATAACAAAGATCACTCAGCTAGGCTTTCTAATAAGCTCTTTGATTGTAATCGTAGAAGTCCTGAGGAATTTGAAACAATTGCGTTGTTCAGTATGAGAACTATGGCGGGTTTTTTTTTTCCTTTTGGGGGGGGGGGGGTTAAATCTCTGAAATAACTGCAGTACAATACAGGTTATGGATTCTTTAGCTTTAAAATGTCCCCCCTCCCTATGTAAGATAGATATTCTGAGATGCTGGTAGAAATTAAATATGTGGCAGGAGAGGGGATCCTTTCAGACAACTGAAAAGGCTTCCCCATGCCATTTTGTCTCTTGGGATTTCATGAGTGCACACAGTCTATCTTAGAGTAACCTACATTTCCTCTGCCACGCTGTGGCTTTTTATTTTTTTTGCCTTTATTTTTCTAATTCCATGGAGAAGTAGAAATACATGCTAGGAGAAGGCAGAACAATCTATCAGCGAAGTGGCCGCCCTATCTGGGACGCGTTAATTAGAATCTTGTGATATTTACAGATAAGCACACACTGTTATCAAAAGGTGGGATGTAAAACTCGTATACAAATAAGAGAATTAGATAAAAAGCGTGTCCCAACATTGCTTCCTGTGCCCCTAGCTGAGTGCTGCCCTTGCAACAGGCAGTGAGGAAATGGAATGCAGGAGCTGTTCGGGAATACAGCAGGCACCTTCTCCTTCCTGCGGTGCTCTTGCATGCATTGCAGGGGGTCAAGTGTGCGGACTATGCACCAGGTAGCAGTTGCTAGTAATATATCGATTACCTAAAGCCTTTTTGTTCTCTGCATCCCCAAGGCTGCAGGGGGACAATTCTGTCCCCCAGAGATTTGCTTTGCACCCCACCTTCCACTTTCAGAAGAATGCACAAAAGGTACGTGTACATATAAGACGCTTGATTAGATTAGTTATGTTGCTACTGCGTTCATACCCCAGCGATACTTCACTTAGCTCCCCAGGCCTTTGGCATTTTTTATCCGTAGACTACCCCCCTCAAGAACCCAGTAGCTATGTGTATCTCAGGATGCTTCACGTGTGATATGAATATGAATAGTCCTGGCAATATTCTAATAATGTTGTTCTTTACGTCATGGTGGAAAGTACTGTTGAGTTTAGCTGGCTTATAGTGGCCCTGTGGGGTTTTCAAGGCAAGAGGGACAGAGTGGTAGTTTATCGTAGCAACCCTGGACTTTCTTGGTGGCCTTCCATCCAAGTACTGACCGGGGCTGACCCTGTTTAGCTTCTGAGTCTGATAAGGGCAGGCTAGCCCGGCCCATCTAGATCGCATGAACACATGAAGCTGTCATAAACTGAATCAGACCTTTAGTCCATCAAAGTCAGTACTGTCTACTCAGACTGGCAGTGGCTTTCCAGGGTTTCAGGCAGATGTCTTTCACATCACCTACTGCCAGACCTTTTAGCTGGAGATGCCAGGGATTGAACCTGGGGTCTTCTGCATGCCAAGCAGATGCTCTGCCACTGAGCCACTGACCAGAAACCATGGTTCTTTAGATGAAGATCAGTGCAAAACGTAACGGGGCCAGTGCAAACCTTTCCAGAGTGATTGGTGTCATGCTAGTGGATAAGTTTGCACTTATCTAGGCCACCTTTTCACTTATCTGCTAGCGTCTAGCTACTGTGGACGCCTAATACACACCTTTGCATTCCCAACTAGCTCTAGATTGTACGCAGAAGCCAACACTGTTTTATAATGTAAAAGCAAAGGAAACTGCAATGAGCAGTCCTCTTTTTATGCAATAGTTCTATCCTACTGTTGTCTTTCAGTTTGTGGATTCTCTCTCTTTCTCATTTTACTCAGGTTTCTTGCTGGCTGGTGATAGCTTTCTCTTCCAGGGGAAAGGGGTAGAGATGGGACTTGCTTGTTTTAGTATGGTTGCATTTCAATCAGCCCATCATTTCGAGATGCATGTGAGATTATTTCTACATGAGAAAATCTGCGTTGGCTTGAGGGCCATTGATGATTTCACCCAGAAAGTTTGAAAAGGATACCTCCATCTCTCAAAACTCCAAGCACGTAGTGGGCATACTTCAGGGAACCGTGACTGGCCACAGCTTCCTTACATACCTCCTCTGTAGGTTTAGATTTGTGTATCTCCCACTTTATTCTTCTGTTCCTGCCACGAAATACAGGAGTAATTGCCACCGTTCTATGGCATTGTGCTTGTGGCAGTGAAGCCATGAACACCCGTTGAACCGTTGTCCTCTGGTGCGGAGTAGCTGGAACATTCTGTCTGCTTAGGGAACAAACTTATTGCCTGCATAATATTCCACAGTGCAGAGCTTCTGTGAGAAGGGAGAGCTGATAGACCTGGTTAAAACTGTTCACTGAACCCAAGGAAGCAGCAACTGTATGGGGGAGGCCAAAAGTGCGAAAGTGAGTGGGAGAGCAGTCCTAGTAGGCAGCTTAAAGTTCAGAGGAGAAATAAACAGTGGGCACAGGAAGGGCAGGTGGAAGGGTTGGGGCTGAGAGCCAAGAGAGCACATGGCTGCCAAGTTTTTAAGGCTTGCAAAGAAAAGAGAACTCCACTGCTGCGGCATCTGCAATTACTGAAGCATTGTGACTCATCAGTACCAAGGAGGCAACAAAGTCCAAAAGGCAGTACTACATTTCACTGTATTTCTACCATGTCTCTGAAGAAGGGAGCAGTGGCTCAAGAAAGATCATACCCTACCACTAATTTTGTAGTCCACTGGACTCTTACTCTTTTCTATATATCCCTAGCATTGGTCTCCTGCCAGGCCCATATAACGTTTGCTTATATTTCGGGAGTCCTCCTGGAAATGCAGAACAGATTTCTTCCTTAGTCCCCCCTGAAGATTACCCCCATGTGAATCTGCTACCCATTTCTTGGAGGGTGTACTTCTGCAAGGAGCTTTCCATATCAAACAGTTTCTCCCTCCATTGTCCCTCTCCCAGACATTCAACATCGAAGGCAGTGGTGGAAAGCCAAAATTATGCAATAGTTTCACAGTACACACTGTTCATCCCCTGATCGGGATGGCTCAGGCAAGCTGGATCTTGTCAGATCTCAGAAGCTAAGTAGGGTCAGCTCTGGTTTGTACTTGGATGGGAGACCACCAACGAAGGGGTGGTAAGACATGAAATACGCAGTGGTAGGCAATGGCACACCACCTCCCTTCCTCTCTTGCCTTGAAGAGCCTATTGGGTTGCCATACATCGACTGCGACTTGACGGCACTTTCCATCACCACCACCACACAATGTTTTTATGCAACTCCTATGGCGGAAAACCCTGTAGGGTTTTCAAGGCAAAAGATGAACAGAGATGGCTTGCCATTGACTTCTTCTTTGTAGGAACCCTGAACTTCCTTGGTGCCCCCCCCCCATCCAAACACTAACAAGGGCCAACTGGTTTAGCTTCTGAGATCCAATGAGATGGGCTAGTCTGGTCCACCCAGGTCAGGGCACACAACTTCTACACCTTGTTGAATGTACAATGCTATCCTGAAAGTTGTACTTTTGCACATTGATTAACACATGGAATTCACTGCCACAGGAAGTGGTGGCGGCTACAAGCATGGACGGCTTCAAAAGGGAATTAGATAAGCATATGGAGCAGAGGTCCATCAGTGGCTATTAGCCACAAGGTATAGATAGGGGCTCTGGGGCAAGTGATGCTCTGTCATCTTGGTGCTTGGGGGGGGGGTCAACAGTGGGAGGGCTTCTAATGTCCTGGCCCCACTGGTGGACCTCCTGATGGCACTGGTATTTCTGGCCACTGTGTGACACAGAGTGTTGGACAGGATGGGCCTTTGGCCTGATCCAACATTGGCGTCTCTTATGTTCTTATGTTCTTAAGCCCATTGACTTCACTGCTAAGGGCTGGGCAGGCATTATGCCATAGAGGAGGAGGAGGAGGAGGAGGAGGAGGAGATTGGATTTATACCCCTCCCTTTATTTTTACAATCTCTTTTCCCTTCCCCTCCCCACAGCAGACACCCTGTGAGGTAGGTGGGGCCGAGATCTCTGAGAGCTGCCTGCTCTTTGAGAACTCCTCTTGAGAGAACAGCTCTGAAAGAACTTGTGACTGGCCCAAGGTCACACCAGCAGCTGCATGAGCTGCATGTGGAGGAGTGGGGAATCAAACCTGGTTCTCCCATATTAGAGTCCACGCTCCTAACCACTACATCAAACTGGCTTGATAGTAGAGGAAGGCTATAGTACTCTAGAATCCAAAGCAACAGGACCTAGATCTCCAGTGTAGTGCTGCTTGCTTCGACCTTTAAATAGAATGTATTCTTCTTCATCTACTGCTGGTATGTTTTACACATGTGTCAGGGTTTGGGAGTTGCACAGAGTCTAGCATGTGTCAGCAGTGACAGGTCCCTGGTGACACCTCTACTACTATTGCATAGTGAATTGCCACATAGGGTTTTTGTAATTCACAGGCTGTCCTGAAAGACAGCTACATGTATTATTCATGCAGGTAGGACATTTACAGACCTGAGACAGCAAGCATGGCATGACTCCAATTAGTCAAAAATAATTGGAGAAGCAGTCCTTTGAAGACGGATGCTCGTTTCCCTTGAACAGCCCCAAGGCTTTCAGCGTTGTCCTATGGGTTGGACCTTCCCCATCGGTAAGCTGTGAAAGATACTTTGGATCCCAGACTTGTGAAGATACAGGGCAGCTGAGTGCTCATTGCCTCTGTAGGACCACTACAGTTATGGAATCCTTATTTTAATTGATTTATGGCACAGCCCAGAGATTCCCAAAATTAGAGAGGAACTCATTATGACTTTGCTAATAGCAGCTAAATGGCTAATTGCAACCTACTGGAAAAAGGACTCCATACCCTCTGTTGATGATTGGTTTGCAAAGATTTGGAAAATATTTTTAATGTACAAGGTAGCTGACTTTATAGCTAACTCAGAGACACACTCAGGTTTCTCCAATCTATTAGATAAATGGCTTCCATTTTTGGAATATACAGCAGATAGTATTGTCTCCAAAAGCTTCTAGACCAATTCTCGATACTATGATATGACTCTTCCGTAGTTCTAAGTCTGTTATTATGGCCTTCCAGCCAACAAGCTAATAGTTCATGGTGATCCGAATTTATTTTCATAAGGTATTGTTAGTTATATTTAATTGGTAGAGTTTTTGGATATATAAGGTCATTTAGGATCCTTGGCTGATGATAAGGTTTTCTTGGTTCAATAGGCATAAAGATTCTTGAATAATTTTGTTATATTATGCTTTGATATAACTATCTGCTTATACATGTTTAAATCTGTATTTCGATTGTTGCTGTTTCAATAATGCATGGAATTCACTGCCACAGGAGGTAGTGGCAGCTACAAGCATGAAGAAGAAGAAGAAGAAGAGATTGGATTTATACCCCGCCCTTCACTACCCAAAGGAGTCTCAAAGCGGCTTACAAACTCCTTTCCCTTCCCCTCCCCACAACAGACACCCTGTGAGCTAGGTGGGGCTGAGAGAGCTCTGACAGAAACTGCTCTTTTTCAAGGACAGCTTTTATCAGAACAATGGCTTGCTCAAGGTCATCCAACAGGTGCAAGTGAAGCATGGATGGCTTCAAGAGGGAATTACATAAACATATGGAGCATCAGTGGCTATTAGCCACAAGGTATAGCTAGGAACTCTTGGTCTGTGGCAAGTGATGTTCTGTATTCTTGGTGCTGGAGGGGGCAACAATGGGAGGGCTTCTAGTGTCCTGATGGCACCTAGTACTTTTGGCCACCCTGTGACAGAGTGTTGGATTGGATGGGCCATTGGCCTCATCCAACATTGGCTTCTCTTATGTTCTAATAAAATTCAATAAAATGTTAAAAATTTTGTTGGCTGCGAGCCAGTATCCATTCATGTCCATATCACCTCCTGGAAGTTCCAGGCCCCCAAGATGTTAAATTTGCCCAAAGTAGGGCCAGGGCGTTTTCAGTGACGGCTCCTACCTGGTGGAATGAGCTCCCGGAGGAGATCCGGGCCATGCAGGACCTTATACAGTTCCACAGGGCCTGCAAGATGGAGCTCTTCCGCCAGGCTTTCGAGTAGTTGCCGTCACTACTCCCACCACTATCTCCACCACCACCACCACTGAGTTGGGTAACAGTGGGGGGTGAGATGGCCCTGTGTTAAATGAACTATAGCGCGCTGGAGCCCTCGCTATTTAATAAAGCTGGCCGTCGATTTGGGATTACTGTCCATCTTGGGGATTTATATACAGGACAATAGAGCACCTTAAATACTGTTACGAATTGTATTGTGGATATGTACTATTGTTTTATTGCATTTTATCTATTTAATCCGGCATTAGCCGCTTTTTAGCTGCCCTGAGCTGCTTGGAAGGGCGGGATATAAATCTCAAAATAAATAAATAATAAACAAATAAATACAGCAATTTGTTTTCTTTTTCCACTGGCAATGTGATTTGCTGTTGCATCTATATGGGCTGCAACTACAGCAGAAGAGCAAAGGAAAGGGAAGGATATACTTGAGCATGCCAGAGTGCCGCGACTCAGCTGTTCACAGGAGCTAGATGGAGCGTGCATATTACTCCCATTCTGCGGATGCTCCATTGGCTGCCCATCTGTTACCGGGCTCACTAAATATTTGCCATGATGTACGTAGTCCTTCATGCCCTTGGCCTCTCTTATTTGCGGGACCACCTGTCTCCCTATGCTCTGCCACAACAACTTTGCTCATGTCAGCCGGGGCGTCTGCAGGTGCCAGTCTACAAATGGGCAAAATCAACAACTGCCCGTACACGTGGTTTCTCTGTTGTGGCTCCTACCTTGTGGAATGGCCTGCCTGGGGAGGCCAGGAAAACTCCCATTCCCCTGCTCTGCTTCAGTTCTTTCTGGTGATTCCAGACTTCTAAAATCCTAACGCATTGGTTTTAGAAAGTCCCATTTTGTTAATTGTACTGACTCGCTGCGTGTAGTCCGCCTTGAGTCACTGTGAGAAAGGCGGACTATAAATAATGCAAATAAATAGAAAGCAGTGAGAAGCATAGAGCTGTACCTGTGAAGCTCAGCCAGATAAAGTTTCCGGCCCCTCTTGGCCTGCTTTCCAGTTATCTGGTGAAGGGAGCTTTGAATCTCGAAAGCTTATACCCCGAAAATTTTGTTGGTCTCTAAGGGGCTCAAATTTAGCTGTTTCCAGTTATAAAGAAGGTTGCATTTCTTACTTTTAAACAGGGGTCATTTCAGGGGGGAACGCGGGGGAACGCACACGACGAAGCCCCGCCCCCTGCTTCCGGTCGGGGTAAAATGGCAATTTGATCCACCCTGTAAGTGCAGCAGTTTGGACTGTATTTTGGTCCAACGTGGCTTCCCCCAGGCTGGGGGAATGACTGGCAGGCATCAAGACCCAAGAGAGAATTGAGATTGGTGTGATCAAGTCTCGGAGGAGGCTTATATTACACTTTGATCCCCTCTCCCGAAGCGGGCGAGCGCATTCAGGGTGTGTGGCCTCATGACATACTTCCGGTGATGTCAGGGTGTGTGGCATATGCTAATGAGTTATGCTAATGAGTTCCCTTAGCTCTTTTTCTACAAAACGACCCCTGCTTTTAAATGGTAATATTGTAGGTTAGAACCTCTGAGATTAGTTTTTCATTAATCTCTTGGAGAAACTGGTGTTTGTCATGAGAACAATTGACTTGAAATGGCCGCAGAAGCTGACAGGGCAAACTCTTCTTATGTAAACAATTTCATTTTTAAGATCTTTGAGCCTTCCTGATAACTAAGCTAAATAAAAAAAATATGAACAGCTGAAAATCATCTTTAATTAAACAGGTCCTTTTGTTATTTAGAGGCTAAGAAATAGATGAGAGAGAAACCAATGAAAAGGGGGGCAGGGCGTATCTAGTACGAAATCTTAACAAAACTGTGCCTTCCTAAACAGCCGTAGCAAACAGTCTTCCTGTGAAAACCTCTGCAGCTTTGCATAAACCCGTTTACATAAATGCAGTTTCCTTCCAGGGCCTTTTTGTTTGTTGTGGGTTTGGTTAATGTGATGTGAGAAAAGGGGAAGTGATTCCCAGCAGGTGGCACAAACGGATTTGCATGCTAGGACTCCCAATTCTCTTTATTTTAGGCTGTTTCTAGAAGCATCCATCCTCCTCTTTCCTTCCCCTCACCTCCCCAGGTGACCTGTTCAGGCTTCTGAGGTACACTTTTATCCCCCAAGCTATTTGTGAAGTGGCTGGGGCTTTCCCCCTACCCTGTGACATAATGACCAGGAAAGACTGTTTGGTGCATACCACGCTGGGCCTTTGTGCCGTAGTAAAGGTAAAGGTTCCCTTGCTCGAAAGCCAGTCAAATCCGACTCTAGGGTTGCGGTGCTCATCTCCGTTTCCAAGCCGAAGAGCCAGCGCTGTCCGAAGACGTTTCCATGGTCATGTGGCCGGCATGACTAAACACCAAGGCGCACAGAACGCTGTTACCTTCCCACCGAAGTGGTCCCTATTTAACTACTTGCAATCTCTTGCTTTCGAACTGCTAGGTTGGAAGGAGCTGGAACTAGAGATGGGAGCTCACTCCATCATGCGGCACCCGGGTCTCGAACTGCTGAACTACTGACCTTCCACAGCCTGCAGTTCAGCGTCTTAACCACTTGAGCCACCGCAGCTCCCTGTACCCTGTACCGTAGTACCAGTTGGCATTTCAGTATGATAAACCTTGTTTTGCACCTGTGTGTGATGTCCTTTAAATGTTGTCCTCGCTGTGTGGGGAACCGCTCAGGGATAAACAGCTCCCACGTGTGTCGAAGAGCATTTAAAGGGCACCTGTGTTGTGTTAAATTTCAGATTGGAAAATTAAGAGTGCCTCTCTTCTCCCTCACCCCTCTGTAAGGCAGTGGGGGGGAGATGTTTCTCTGTCTGCTGTATTGCATTTCTGCCTTATGTGTTCCAATTAGAACAGGTGGCTGGTGCTCTGCTTCACTGTCGGGAAGTGTGGAGGCATTTTTAACAAAATTTACATTACTTACAGTGGCTGCCCTTGGAAAGGGCAGGAGCTGGAAAAGACAAATGTAGAGCATCTGTCCCACTACACTTAATTATGTGGGGGGGAAATACCGTATTTATTCTAATGCATGCTCTGGCATTGACTTTCTATCCCAGTCATCTTTTCTATCCCAGTCATCTTATCTGACTGGCATTAATACATAAGTGGGCATTTAACTGAAGGGGGTGCTAATTGTACTCTGGGATAAGGAAGCAGCAGTCTTCTCAGGAAAGGCTAGACAGACACCTGTCAGAGATGCAGGGAATTTGATATTCAGATTTGCCTCTGCACTAGTAGAAGCTGGAAATATACCAATAACTGGAATGTTTTGCAGAGTGAAATGAACAGGGGCTAGGCAATGTGTAGCTACATTAGGGGTGTGTGGCCTGATATGCAAAGGAGTTCCTGCTACAAAAAGAGCTCTGCACTGGAATGTTTTGCAGAGTGAAATGAACAGGAGCTAGGCAATGTGTATGCAGTAGTGTTGTTGTGCAGTTCCCATTTGTACCCATAGAGGATTCTGCAGGAGGATGGATTGGACCTGAATTTTTTTTTTAAAAAAAGTTGAGATCATGCGCATTTGCATGGGTTCTTGCATGTAAGAAAAAGTATCTGCAGTTTAACTCATGTGGACACTGAGCTGCAAATTACCTAGGTCTGTTTTTAATATCCGGGGGACACCACGGCTCAGTGGCAGAGCATCTGCTTGGCATGTAGAAGGTCCCAGGTTCATTCCTTGGCATCTCCAGTTAAAGGATCTGGCAGTAGATGATGTGAAAGACCTCTGCCTGAGACCCTGGAGAGTTACTGCCAGTCTAAGTAGACAGTACTGACCTTGATGGACCAATGGTCTGATTCAGTACAGGGCAGCTTCACATGAGTTCATGTGAAATTTTTGCCTTGAGAGAAGAATAAATGGCTTGTAGGGATCCCCCCCCCCAGGTATGATTAGATTCTCTTCTGTTCTGTATAATCTCTGAATGTATTTATTACTGTTGTGTCCCACCAATTTTCAAAGGAACGCGGGTGTGTATAAATGGTCCCACTCCATTCCATTCTTGCAGTAACCCATGGGGTAGGTTAGGCGTAGATACTCTCAGTGCTGTCCTTTGCAGAGTTAGCCTAGTCTTTTGCCATTGATTTCAATAGGTTTAGGCTGGAATAACTCTTCATAGGATTGTGCTTTTTATGACTGGCCCAAGGCCAACAACTGAGCTTTAATCCCAATCCGACACACAATCCGCTACACTACAAAGTTCTTTAGAACTAGTTTCACAATTATTTTTGAATGAGTTAAAAGTTGACTTTTTCCAGTATCTTTTTATCACAACGAATTGTCCACATAGCGTCTTAAAAAGTCACTGATTCAGGTGGTGCTGGTTTATTGGTGGTAGAAAGTACCATCAAGTGACAGCTGATTTATGGCAACCCCGTTGGGTTTTCAATGCAAGAGATGTTCAGAGGTGGTTTGCCATTGTCTGCCTCCATGTCATCATGACCCTGGACTTCCTTGGGGGTCTCCCATCAAAGTACAAGCCAGGGCCCACACTGCTTAGCTTCTGAGATCTGACAAGATTGGGCTAGCCGGAGATATCCTGGTTAGGGTTTATTACTTACTGTGTTTTTAACTGTGCTTTTCAGCCATCCATTGGCTCCCAAAACAGCTTACAGTTTAAGACCAGTTTGAATATATCAACCTAAAATACAATAAAAAGGTGCTTGGAGAGGGGGGTTCTCAGTGAGGTCTGGTTTTGGGTGCAGTAGAAGGGTGCTCATCCCTCCTCCTCCTCCTCCTCCCTTTGCTGATGACCATTATCATGAATGCATATTCAAGCACATAGAAGGTTATTTGGATCGACCAAAATCAATGGGCAAACTCAATTTTTGCAGATGGACCACATTGTAATTTACTATTCCTCTGTTTCCGCTTTACAAGCTATGGCCAGAGTATACTTCCCTATATGTAAGCAATATATCATAGCTTGAGCCAGAACAACTGAGTATCCCAAACATTTAAATTACATTTCTATTTATTTATTTAAAATATTTGTATCTTGCCTTATCTCCATATATTGGAGGCAGGTAATGGGGATAAAAACCAGAACAGCATAATGGTCCATCAACAACATAGTGGTTCTTCACTGGCAGCTTTCAAGAAGAGGCTGGACAAGTATTTGTCAGAGATGCTTTAGGCTGGTCCTGCATTGGGCAGGGGATCGGACTAGATGGTCTGTATGGCCCCTTCCAACTCTATGATTCTATAACAAGGTTAGAAACACAGGCAGATCTGTTAGAACCTTTTTCAGTCAGTGGGCACCAGTAGAATTCTGATGTAGCATGGTGGGCACAGCCATAAAATGTCTGCCACAGCATACCTTCTGTCACACAGTGAGGGTCCTTGGCTGTGATGACAGCTGCTGCCAAAGCAACTTTCTTAAAAATATGCACAGTCAATCAAAATCTCCAGCAATCAATTAGAAGCCTTGCCGGGCCACCTCGCCCTGCTCACTTTCTAAAAACACCTGGTGAGCACAAGAAAAGTTGTGGGTGGGCACCATATTGGGGACTACTGTGTCAGAACCATTTACTCTTCACCAAATTCCCTCTCAAATAAAATAAAGTCACATACCTCCTCAGGGCTTTTTTTGTAGAAAAAGCCCAGCAGGAACTCATTAGCATAATAGGCCACACCCAACAGCAGAAACACATTAGCATATTAGGCCACACACCCCATGCCTTCCCTTGGCTTGTCTGGGCACCCCGCGGCTGTGGGGAGCCCAGGCAAGCCGACCCTTGGACAGGCCGGGGAAGGCACGGGGAGACAGAGTTGCTGGTGGGGTGTCACTCTCCAGGCCTTCCCTCTGTAGCCTCCCACACAGAGGTTTTGGCTGTAGTGGGTGTGGCCAACTCTGAAACCAGCCGGAACTCCATTCCTGTGCGTTCCTGCCCAAAAATAGCCTTGTACCTCCCTAAAAGCAGCAAGTGGAGGTACTATCTACACCCATTCTGGTTAACCATCCTGCAAGACTGGACCTGCCACAGAGAAAGGCTGTGACCTAAACGTTGCCATATTATGGACACTCTACGGCTGAGTTCAGACTGGCAGTTTGACCTGATATAGGCACATTTTAGAAATGTTTCATGAACAGATTAAAGGGGCTGTTCACACAGGCACATCTGCGTGAACCCGTCTCATAATGCTTCTCTCCCGAGTTTAAAAGATACCAGGTGAAAGTAGTATCAAACCCTGGAAAGTGCGATTATCCTGTGTCCATCCTGCACCAACGAAGTGTGAACGCCAAAAGCCGCGTTTTTGCTTGTGCGCATATGTGCTTAACTCCAGATTACCAAAAAGAAAGCCGTGCCTTACAGCCGTGCCTCCGCCAGGTGGCGGGCCAACAGTGTGAATGCTCCCTTGTGCCTCCTCCCCGGTATGCTCCCGTATCAGTCGGTGCAGTGTGAACGGGAAAACCCGGAACAGTTTGTTCTGAGTCTTTTTTTGCCACGACTCTCTCCAGCTTCAAACTGCCAGTCTGACCTCAGCCTAAGAGAGAGCATCTCCAGTGGAAGACTTTCTGAAGGGTGTAGCTAGCATGTGGGAGTAAGCATTGTAAGAAGTCCCTTACATGTAGTCCAGCATTCTGTTGCCAGCATTTCTCTTCCAGGTGTATGCTTCAGGAAATCTCTCCTTACATGAAGTCCAGCATTCTGTTGCCAGCATTTCTCTTCCAGGTGTATGCTTCAGGAAATCTCAAAAGTGTGTCCTGGTGGTGATAGTCATACCAGATGGTCCCTGGAACTGTATAGGGTTCTTGGAGGTTTACAGCCTGTGGACATGGAGATTGCACTTAACTACCAGGATCAAAAACTTAGAATATACAAGTGGGTAACCTGCAAGGATTTGTGAGGGGGAGTGTGACTCAACTCCTCCTGTATCCCCTTCCACGCATTTTCTCACTTCCTGGCGGTTCCTATATCCTCTTTTCTTTCCCTGCTTCCTTTTCTCCTTCCCACTCTGTCCTCCCAGTCTTCAACTTCATATATTATTTATATATTGTGTTTATACCACAGCTTACATTACTTATACCTCTATTTATTTATTTAGGCATTTTTACCCTGCCCTCCCCGCAGGCGGGCTCAGGGCGGCTTACAAGGGGCATAAGCCCATACATAAAACCAGATAAAACAATAAAATCATAAACAATAACAATAATAACAATAATAAAGGGCTTTCTGTAAACGAGATGGTCTTGCATGATTCTTGAGTGGTTCTGATGTCATTCTCCTTTACTCCATTTTATCCTCACAATGAGGTAGACTCAGGCTTCCCAAGTACTTACCGTGATTCGGCGGGGGACGAAGACATCTTCGCAGGATCATTCGCAGGCAGGGACAACAGACATGCCGCACCATGCCGTCACCAGGAAGTGACGCCGGGCAACACTTTGGGAATGGGGCCAGAAACTCGATGGTACCATCAAGTTTTCAGCCCCGTTGCCAGACCGTCGCCCAGTGTCATTTCCTGGCGACGGCATGGTGCGTTACAAGGAGAAATGTTCCGACCGGGGAGCATGTGTCCCCCGCCGGATTGCGGTAAGTACTTGGCAACCCTAGGTAGACTAGGCTGAGAAAGAGAGAGAGAGAGAGAGAGAGAGAGAGAGAGAGAGAGAGAGAGAGGCACGCGCATACAGCGAA